>NC_091871.1:347500-517500 GCF_019399895.1 Cardiocondyla obscurior | reverse complement strand
CTTTTACTTGATGTCACATCAGTTGTCGAAGAACTGTCCACTAAATCTGTTGGATCTTCTGTACTAGTGCTTGAGGACAGAGTTGGACTTTGTACTACTTTTTTCTTTCTTTTAGAAGACATTTTTTAATTTTCTTGTTTCTTTTTACGCTTTAGAGTTAACGAATTGTTATTTTTGTTACTATTTTCTATTTTATTACATTTGGATTTAAGTTATTTTTATCAACTATTGTAGTGTTATCTGATGTGCCTTGTTCAATATAAGTGTTAAGAAACTGCTCAGCAAAATCATAATTATCTAAACATTTATATAAGTAAATATTAAGATACATTTATTTGCAGAATATTAAACGTATAGTACATTTGCATATAGTTTTCAAATATAAGTTTAATATATATACAAACCATCTGTATGTAGAACAGTGTCAATATCATATTTTTTCCATGAAGATTGATATACTGCATTAGACTTTACTAAAGATGTAAATTTCACATCAGATTTGGTGTTTGGCCAGTAACAAACTGAATTGTTATTAGTTATCCAAATGAGAGGAACGATTGAACATTGTTTTTGGCCTTCTTTCAAAAATTGCACTACAGCATATGTACTCATTTCTGCCTACGAACTTTTTACGGGTTTTTTTTACGGTGCTATCCTTAAAGTGTCCTGTGTTTAATTTTAAAAACTCTGTATATGTACGTAGGAGAAACTTGCCTAATTCGTACCTGCGCTTAATTCGTACCACCACATTTATAGCTAAATTATAAAATATATGGCTGCATCTATAGACACATATTAAAACTAACACCCATTTGATTGTTTTTTACCATGATATTTGTTAATTTCGTTTATCAACAAGAATTTATCACACGAAATAAGTTTCTTGGATTTTTCCAGTAAAATTTCGATCTGTTTCATAAGAGTATTTTGCAAAATCTATACAACATAAAATTAAAAACGTGGTATAATATAAAAATGTATTTCTTTTAATATTATTTTTGTTGGTTTTGACGCGGATCAAATTGTTATAATCTTTAAATAATTATGTTCTAATTAATAAATTACTTTAAGCGTAATTTGTACCGGCACGATTTAAGAATAAAAACGCGTTTTCTTCCATATTTTTTTCGACGTTAACTTTAAAAAGTTTATTTTTATAAAATTAAATTTCGAATTTTATATTGTTTACGAATATTACACATGGTCTAAATAAGATATGGATGCAGCCATACAAAAGTACAATGAAGAAATATCAATGATTCAGTGTACTAAATGTAAGATATGGGTGCATGATGTGAGAAATCTAAAAAAAAATATCGAAAAGATCCCTAGGTTAGTTACTAAGAAAGCACGCTTATAGCGCCACTAGTGTAGTTTATTTTTATTTTCCGTTCTTGTGCTTATATACTTTCGGTTCTTCTTCATTGTTCGCTACACGGTGCCTAAAAGACTTACTCTTGTGTAAATGTACAAGCATCACATTTTTCCTAAAATATCAGTTAACGTTAAATACAAAGTTTCATAGTAAAACCAGTGTCCAAAGCGTACTCGATAAACCAAATCCTTGACAGGTTATGGGCCCAGTTATCGCACACCACCTTGCTAAGTAAATTTTGTGCTCAAGGAAGGACACTAAAAAATGGCTACTGTATCGAGTCTCGCAAACATCGATAAACTGACCGAGACTAATTACGAACTGTGGAAGATCCAAATGAAGAGCGTACTTGTGTTTAACGATTTATGGAAATACACTGAAGGCACGGAAATAAAACTGACGGCAGATGCACAAGATTGGATAAGGAAAGACTCAAAGGCATTGGCTCTAATAAATCTAAGTATCACGCACAGCCAGCTCAACCACGTTAAGAAGGCTACAACGTCGAAGGAAGCATGGGATGGACTCAAGGCGGTATTTGAATCACGAGGTCCTGTGAGGAAAGCAGCCTTGTACAAGCAGCTGCAGAGGATGGAAAAAAAGCCGAGCATTACGATGACGCAATATGTTACCGATTTCACGCGGAAGGCTGAACAGCTAGAAGAAGCGGGCATCGAAATACCAGATGAGTTGTTATCGATAATGTTATTAGGCTCATTACCGGTCGAGTTCGAAAATTTTAGTGTAGCGATAGAATCACGCGACGAAATACCAACGCTTGAAAATCTAAAAATAAAACTTATTGAGGAAGAAGCTAGGCAGAGCGACCGCGTCCCGAAAACTAGCGAAGATCATAATAACAATGACGCGTTATTGGCAAAAGGGCGTTCCGAGCGGTCAAAATGGTCAAATGCAAAACCAAAAGACAGTCATACGAAGGCAAGCGCGGTTAAATTTAGCGGAAAATGTTTTAATTGCGGTAAAAGCGGGCACATGAGTCGTTTTTGTAAAGCGAAACCAAAACGTAGCGAAGCAAACGATGCGACCGAGGCGATGACGGCAATCGCGTGTAAAGCTGAAATTATTAATAAATCAAATACTTGGTATCTCGATAGCGGCGCGACCAGGCATATGTGCAATAACGAGAGTGCGTTTGCGACATTAAAAAATGATGAACGAATAAAAGTACATACAGCCTCTGAGCATTTTGTAGAATCAGGCGGTAGAGGCGATATAAAACTAGATGCAAAATCAAATCGACAGTTAATTAACCAAGTAAAATTAAAAAATGCATTATATGTTCCAGAATTAAGAAATAATCTTTTGTCAGTATCGAGTATCACCGATAACGGGTACACAGTTAAATTTGAAAAGGATCGAGCAACGGTTAATAGAAAGAACGGTTCTGTAGTATTTACAGCGTCAAAACGCGACCAGTTATATGTTGTTAACGAAAGAAAGGAACAGGCAGCGTTTGTTAATGAAAAAGACAAAATCGATTTAATAAAATGGCATCAGAGGTACGGACACCTTAATATTAGGGATTTAAAAGCGATAAAGGTCAAAGATATGGTACTAGGTATGAATCTTGCGTCGAAAACGAATGAGATAGATTGTGAAGTGTGCGCAAAATGTAAAATACATGTAAAACCATTCAAACCATCATCTAGTCGTGAGACAAGTATCTTAGGATTAGTGCACTCAGACATATGTGGACCGATAAGTACTGAATCAATAGGCGGTGCAAAGTATTTTGTTACATTCATCGATGATTGTTCCAGATATACAGAAGTTGTCATGCTCCGAAATAAAGCAGATGTATTTCAAGCATTTAAGAACTACAAGAAAAAAGCAGAAAACCAAACTGGCCAACGAATTAAGAAATTCCGTACAGATAACGCGAGGGAATATTTGTCCAACAATTTCACCAATTTCCTCAAAGAAGAAGGAGTGCGGCACCAACTGAGCGTCGAGTACACGCCTTAGCAAAATGGTGTGGCGGAACGAGCCAACCGTACGCTAGTAGAGATGGCCAGATGCATAATGCTGCAAGCAGGTCTACCAAATTCTTTATGGGCCGAAGCAGTAAACACAGCGGCGTACTTGAGAAATAGATGTGCAACAAAGTGTCTTGATAGTACTACCCCGTTTGAAGCATGGACACAACGAAAGCCGTACGTAGGTTTCTTTAGAACAATTGGAAGTAAAACCATTGCATTAAACAAGAATCAAAGAGGAAAGAAGTTCCAACCAAAAGGCGATGAATATTTGCTTGTGGGTTATTCCGAAGAGTCAAAGGCGTATCGATTGTGGAAGCCGGGAACAAAGACCGTCATCAAAGCACGAGATGTAAAATTTTTTGAAAGAATCGAATCCTCCCCACCAGAATCCTCGACAGGAAAAGTATTTACTACGCCCAATATTTTTATTGAAATGTCTGACGAGGAAGTGCATAATGAAGATGTTGAGAATAAAGTTAGAGAAGATTCTGAAGAAAGTAACGAAGAAAATTTGGAGGATGAATCAGATTTTCAAACAGCGGAATCAGAAGAAAATGAGCCACGTCGAGGACCAGGTCGTCCCAAGATTATTAAAACAGGTAGACCGGGAAGACCACGAAAGGTTTATCAATGCAATAACGTTTGGCATTCAGATCTAAAATCCATTTCACGAATGTTAGAGAGGGATGACAAAGAGGCATGACTAGCAGCAATGAAGAAAGAGTATAATACCTTGCAAGAAAATAAAACATGGACCCTTGTACCAAGACCAGCCGATAAGAAGATACTGACCAATCGATGGGTATTTAAAACCAAAGTTGTTCAAGATAGCGAGATCAAAAAGTACAAAGCGCGATTAGTGGCTAGAGGAAACACCCAGGAATGGGGAGTTGACTATGAAGAAGTCTTCGCTCCTGTAGCGAGATATGAAACAATTCGCACACTACTCGCCGCTTCTGTGAATGAAGAGATGTATGTGCATCAAATGGATGTGATCTCTGCGTATGTGCAAGGAGAACTGAACGATGAAATATACATGGAACAGCCCGAGATGTTTGTTAAACATGGACATGAAGAAAAAGTTTGTAAGTTGCTCAAACCATTATATGGACTAAAACAGTCAGGTCGAGAATGGTATAAAAAACTAGACAATTACATTACAAAAATTGGCGGTAAGCGTACACAGGCAGATCCGTGCGTCTATGTAATCGGCGAAAATGAAAAACGAGTTATTATTATTATTTATGTAGACGACTTAATTTTAGCTTCAAAAAGGATGGATAAACTAAAAGGAGTCAAATCAAAGAT
Organism: Cardiocondyla obscurior; assembly: GCF_019399895.1. Taxonomy (NCBI): domain Eukaryota; kingdom Metazoa; phylum Arthropoda; class Insecta; order Hymenoptera; family Formicidae; genus Cardiocondyla; species Cardiocondyla obscurior. The sequence continues at coordinate 512,817 of NC_091871.1, read as the reverse complement.
GAAAGCTATGTTCAAGATGGTGGATCTTGGTCAAATAAATAACGTTCTTGAAATAAGTGTGCAACGCGAAGGTACAACCGGAAGAATATACCTTTCGCAGAAGAAATATATTGAAGATTTAATCGAAAAATTCGATATAAAGCAGGCTAAAGAGGCATCCACACCAATCAAACCGAATTTGAAGATTACTAAGGAAGCAAGTCCATCAACAGAGGAGGAAAGACAAGAAATGAAAAATCGACCTTATAGGGAGCTAATTGGAGGGCTAATATACTTAGCAAATGCTACACGCCCGGATATATCATTCGCAGCTGCTACGTTAAGTCGATTCTGTACAGATCCAGGAAGAGATCACTGGCTCATCGCAAAACGAGTACTACGATATTTAAAAGCAACGTCCCACTATGGAATCTCATACACTAAAGATGAAGAACATCTAAAGGCATACTTTGATTCAGATTGGGCAGGAGACATCGACGATCGCAAGTCGTGTTCAGGAAATGTCTTAATGTTAGCTATGGGCCCAATTAGTTGGAAATCAAGAAAACAAGCGTCGGTGGCTTTATCAACCATGGAAGCAGAGTACGCGGCGTTATCAGAAGTTTCACGTGAGGTAGTTTATCTTAAACGACTGTTAATTCATATGGGTTTCGAAAAATATGTAACATCTCCGATTAATGTATTCTGCGATAATCAAAGTGCAATTGAGTTATCAAAAAACGCTGTATTTCATAAGCGAAGTAAACATATCGACATAAATTTTCATTTTACACGCGAGTTAGTTGATAAGAAGAAAATTGTAATTCATTATCTACAAACTGATTCGATGCTTGCCGACATACTCACCAAGTCATTAACTAAATGCAAGCACGAAAAATGTATACAGATGTTAAATTTGAGTTCTAATATTTGTTAATAGAGATCTTATCGATAGAGGGAGTGTGAGAAATCTAAAAAAAAATATCGAAAAGATCCCTAGGTTAGTTACTAAGAAAGCACGCTTATAGCGCCACTAGTGTAGTTTATTTTTATTTTCCGTTCTTGTGCTTATATACTTTCGGTTCTTCTTCATTGTTCGCTACACGGTGCCTAAAAGACTTACTCTTGTGTAAATGTACAAGCATCACATTTTTCCTAAAATATCAGTTAACGTTAAATACAAAGTTTCATAGTAAAACCAGTGTCCAAAGCGTACTCGATAACCCAAATCCTTGACACATGACAAATGTGCAAAAAAAAGTAAAAATACATTTTTGTATGTGTGTAGCAATTTTAACAAAAGTACGATTTAAGAGTATACCGGTACGAATTAAGAACACATTTTTATAAATCGTACTTTTTCCACTTTTAAAAAATATTTAATGTTGTTGTAATATATTAAAACAGTTATGTGTTATTGTTACTAAATGTTCCCTAAATAATTAAAGATTTAATTTAAAAAATTTCAAATTTTTTCATAAATTCTATTGTTTTCTGATATGCATTCTTCTCAAGGAGTACGAATTAGGCAAGTTTAACATATTTATGTTACTCTTGATGTATAATTGAAAATTCAGCAAATCCATTTTTTAATGGAAAAATAAGATATTTAAAATGTATTTCTTCCACGTAAAATGTTATTGATAAATCATAACCGTAAACAAAATATATTCCTAATTTGGAAGATGGTATAAGAGAAATGTATAAATTACGCATATATCTAAAAGGTGTTCCAACACATTTGTAACGGCCTTCTATATAAAAAATATGTTTAACTTCAACAACTTTATTGTAAACCAAAACAACATTGTCTGGTCTTTTTATAGAAATTTTAAAACGATTGGTTATTAAAATCAAGCATTCAAAGGAATGTTTATTTTCAGATTTATTAATAAATTTTTTAGGCATATACTTTTTCACAATAGAGTTGTTTAAAGATAAAGAATCTAACTCTGTTACTCGATTAGCTATTTGTTGAATAGGGAGCCTGGTACCACAAACTAATCTTTTTACTTTGCCTAAATAATTTTCATATGGGAAACAACTAAAACTTTCTAAAGGACCATACATTTCAACATCTTTGCAAATATGAAGCAGTGAATGTACATTATATACTACAAAACAAGGACCATAAATGATTGCTGACTTCTGAACAAATTTAAGTATAGCTTGTTTAGCAATATGTAAATATGAATCTATTAATATTTTGCTGCATAATATTGTTACAGCTATATGCAGCAATAAAAGATGATCGTATCTTTTACTATCTAAATTATTATACATAACAATAGGAAAAAAAAATTATAAAATTTCGAATTCTGTAGCTTTCCATCTTTTTATCTTCTTAAAACTTCATGGTTTTCTAATAAATTCGCATGGTACATATTTTCGTAATTGTTCCATTCTAACGCTCATATTAATTAATTGCCTTTTCGATAATTTACATTTAAGTGTTCCTTCTACTAAATAGTTTACCAGAATCTGTTTTACAACACCTAAATATATCAAGTGCATAGGATCTAAAGGAAATTGTGTTACTAATCCTAAATCTTTGATTTTAAGTAAAGGAGATGTACCTTTAATATGTGTACGGACCTTATTAGTACAAATTTGATTTAATAAAAAATCACTATCTCTTCTTTCTTTGTATTTTTTCTTTACTGGATAGTATAATTTTTTTTACGATAGAATTTAGAAAATTTATCATGTTCTTTATTAGAAACTTCGATTTCTGCTACTATGCAACATTTTTCGCATCCATGTTTACTTTGTATGTCCCATAATCATTTTTAACATTGCTCTCGCAGGTGCATCACAAATAAAAGATCTTATTTTTATTCTATATACATTATCTTCATATTCAATATTATTTAATAAAAGAGAGTTTAATTCTTTTATAAAATTTTCTAAAAACAATTCCAATGGATCAGGTTTTCCACTTTCACAAAATAAACTCACCATACATAGTGAGTTATCAATTAATGTGTCACTTCGTAATAATACAGGCCAAACTTCAATCGAGCTACTTTTAAACAGCGGTAAATCGTCAATATTAAAATCCAATTTAATAATATAATTTATTGATGGAATTTTTAACCCATATTTTAATTTTTGTTTCAATTTTGTTTCTATGCCAAAATAACACATTTCACCATTATTTAAAGAAAATATTTTTGTTTTCCGTGGAGTGTTTAAGAAGCATCTTGCAGTAAGCGGTAAATAATCATAAGTTTTTTTCAACATTTGCAAAAGTTCATCGAGTGCAGTATGATATTATTTTTTAAAGCCCATTTACGTAAATTATCACTACTGAATATTGTACATTTGGTTCTATTATATTCAAAATAATTTTCTTTTAAATTACGCATAGGAGTATGTTTTGCATCCTCTGTGTTGATAAGTGACAAATGAGTTTTTACATTATTAGAATCAGTCGTTTTAGAATTAAGCATACAATTTTCATTGATATTAAATATATTTTCGCAATTATAAATACCATCTTCCAAATTCAATTCTTTTTTATTAGTAAAATTATCAAACGTATTTTTATAGTCTACATTATTACGAGATAAGTTTCCAATATTAATAAAACACGATTCGCACGTATGTACAATTGAATTCTGCATTATTTAGACATGCAAACTTTTTATTTTTTAAATTTAATTGTGTAGAGATGAAAGAACTATTATTGTTTTTTGATAAACTGCAATTTTCTAGTACTGTTTTTAATTTTTGTTCAATTTTTCTACCCAATTGCCGTTTACCAACAATTTTCTTTTCGACTGGCATATTAGTAAAAAGAACTCACCAAAGTGTATGTATATTGTACTGTACTATATTATGTACGTAACGCATTTAATAAATCATCAACCAATACAAAATCTAAAACATAAAAATTTATTTTATTGTTTTTTTTAATTGTTGCATATGTGATATATGTTTAACGTTTATTAACCGTGTAAAAAACGTATATAAATTTTTACATTTGCGCTACTTTTACTATGTATCATTATTATTTACTTAATCGATTATTTGAATAAGACCATTCAACCGTTATTAGTTTTAAGTAATTGAGTAGCACTATTTCTTAAATGCATATACTTAATAACGATATTTTATTAAGCAGGATGAATTTCCGACAATAATAGGTTAAGAACCTTGGTTTTTACTATTTATATACGTTTTATATACGTCAAATTGAGGTATCTAACTCATAGGTTAGATTTGATTTGAACGTATATAAAACGTATATAAAGAGTATAAACTAAGGTCCCTAACCTATTATTGGCGGAAATAATTCGTCCTGCTTAATAAAATATTATTTACAAGTACACACATTTAAGCAATAGTACTACTTAATTAATTAAGATTGATGAAGATTGAATGGTCGTATTCAAATGCGTGATTAATAAATAAAAGTACACAAAATATTATTATACATTTATATATATGTATATATATACAGGGTGTCCCAGATCAGTGGACGATGCCGAAAATGATAGGTAGATTTAATCGAATTAAAACGAAAAGTTCTTTACCATTTTGAAAAATTCTCAATAGTTTTCGAGAAAAAAATTAAAATATATAAAATGTATAAGCGTAAGAGCGACAAGAAAGCTGCGCGTGAGTGAGCGCGACAGACGAATGACTAGAAATGGCACCGTCGTCTGTCGCGCTCACTCAGCCCACGCTTCCTCATCGCTCTTACGCGTACATAAATTAATTTTTTTCTTAAAAACTATTGAGAATTTTTCAAAATGGTACAGGACTTTTCGTTTTAATTAGATTAAATCTACCTATCATTTTCGGCATCGTCCACTGATCTGGGACACCCTGTATACACAGGGTGTATCATTTCATATTGACAAACTGTCAGAGTTAGATAGGTCTCGTGGATACAAGTTAATAAGTCCTGTGCCATTTTGCAAAATTTTCAATAGTTATTGAGAAAAAATTAATTTGTCTAGCGCAAGAGCGACGAGGAAGCTACGCGTGAGTGAGCGCGACAGGCGACGGCACCATTTTTAGCTACTCGCCTGTCGCGCTTACTCACGCGTAGCTTTCTTGTCGCTCTTGCGCTAGACAAATTAATTTTTTTCTCAATAACTATTGAAAATTTTGCAAAATGGCACAGGACTTATTAATTTGTATCTACGAGACCTATCTAACTCTGACAGTTTGTCAATATGGAATGATACACCCTGTATACAGGGTGTCCCAAAGTCACGTAGACAAACTTTGGAACTAAGTAGATCTCGTTATTTTAAGACGAAAAGTCCTTTACCATTTTTTATTCCGAGTAATATTAAGCGAGATAATAATTATTGAAAATTAGGTCTTTTGGGCGGATCAAAACACAAAAACTGAAAAGTCCTCATAACGTGCGTTGCACATTATTTTGAAAGTGGTTCTCATAATGTACGAAAATTCTTGAAGATATTACGAGGTCCGGTCCACATAATGTACGGTATTTATTGAAATATTATGAGGACTGTCCTCATAATATCGTTTGGTCTACATAATATACAGTGGTTTAATGAAATTGTCCTCATAATATACCTCTCACATATATATAATTATGTATAAATTATACAAAATATATATATATAATATATATATATATATATATATATATATATATATATATATATATATATATGTATATTATATATATTTTGTATATATATATATATATAATATATTTGCTGTATAGAATTATAAACTGTTAAAAAATTACATATATACATTGCATATTTTTACATTTTTATTTTTTTTAATATGTGTGTACAATATATTTTAATTTAATTTAATTTGAATTATATTGTTTAATTAATTTTTATTATAGTGTTTTTAATTATACATTGGAACATGAGAAGATTTTCAATTGTGGAGTTTGAGGACGGGATTCAACTTATTCCTACGTTATGGATATTCAATGAAAATAAAAAATGTTATTGGCCATGTTACACAAAACAAGAAAAAATTAACCAAGCCATTTTTAATGAAGAACGTCCAGAAGATGATAAATGGAAATCGTATAATGTTATAAGAATTTTTGGTACAGCAGGTACGTATATATTGTTTTTAAATTTATAACTTAAATATTTAGTTATTTTTATATTTTTATTCTTACATTTTTTAGATACGTATTCAAACAGCATGAGAAAATTAAAACTGGCAGAACAAATATCGAATATAGAGTCCGGGAATGACGACACCGATAAAAAAATGTCTAGACGTAAGCGGGCGAAAAAGAGATTTAATTACGAGGAGGATGATTCCGAAAATGAAACTACGACTGAAAAGGAAGATTCTGAAGAGGTCGAAAATTCTGTAGAAGTTAGCACTCAAAAAATTTCTAAAAAAAACAATAATAAAATTCCGCCATTGAACACATTACCAACTAATAAGAAAAAAAAAGATATCTGATGATGAACTTCTAAACTCATCTTTATATAATTTTAATAAATATACGCAAGAAAGAAGAAAGGAGGAGGGCTCTGCAGCCAGTAGCATGCAATCCAATATATCATATTTGAAAAAATCATCTCCATCATCATGTAAAAGAGGTAAATATTTATTTTCTACGTTTTTTAAATGTTTTACTTTGTTTAAAATATGAGTTGCATTGGTCAAAGTCGGTATTTTTTAACATAAAAATTATATATTATTGTGAAGATCTACTTATATACTTTTCTATTTATATAAAAAAAGTAAAATTTTTTGTTTAGATTTTCAAACAGAAATCCTTCGCAAACTAAATATTATAATTCATAAAGTACAAATGGTGGATAAAAGGATAGAGATACATGAAGAACAATGTCGTTTAAGTCTTGACAGACGTGAAGATGATATTCAAGATGAAGAATTGGGATTGCCTTTGCGCGATGAAATAGCATTGAATGTTCTAGAATCTAAATTAAAAAACAAAGATTTTTTTGAAAGCATGGCATGTTATTTTTTTATTTTATTTAAACATTTTTTAATATTATATTTAGAAATATATAATATTGTTTATTTTATATTATAGGTATCTACATTCAAAGGTTTGAGAGGAGTTGATATGCATTCTTGCATAGTAAATTTATTTAAAAAATTTATATCGAATTCCTTAGCGGAAATGTATAGCTTGGCTGGAGCAAAGAAGAAAAAGGCGTTCTAAAATTTGGAATTGTATAGAATCATACTTAGTAAGTGTTATATTACAAAATTTTAAGTTTTTACTTCTCGATTACAAATTAGCATGTCATTTTAGTATTAATATATATCTTACTTTTTTGTAACAGAAACTGTTCGCGTTCATCATAAAGACGTAACCGAAGCAGAAATTGCTAAAGTGGTAGCAAAATGGCTAGTACAAGCCTAGGCTCGTCGCGAGAGACGGTATGTACATTATATATAATTAATATATAATAACAATTATTATTTTATATTTTATTAACACGTAATTTGTTTACAGAAAATCTCAGACTATTGATGACATCCCATAGAAAAATAAAGCGGCTTTATAATATTAAGAATATTTTTTATAGATTAGAAATTATATACTTAACAAATAAAACATAAGAAATAAGGTAAACTAAATAAAGAACTGCGATTCTATAAAATTATAATTATAAGAAAATATTAAAGTATTAATATAATTAAATACAATATATTGTTTATATTTAGTACAAATATAGTAAAATATTCTGTTAAACTCACCTCCTATTAAGAACCGGTTGTTCTAATTTCTTAGCAGATTTATTTTTTTGGTAAATATGTGCTTATCTTTATCTACTTACAATACATATACAGGGTGTCCCAGACATAACGAAGGATACTGGAAGGATAGATAGAATTGATTGAGACAAGTAGAAAAGTCCCGTACCATTTTGCAAAATTCTCAACCGTTATTGAGAAAAAAATTAAAATGTATAAATTGTATAGGCGTAAGAGCGACAAGGTTACTGCGTGTGAGTAAGCGCGACAGGCGACGACGCCATTCCTAGCCATTCGCCTGTCGCGCTCACTCGCCCGCAGCTTCCTTGTCGCTCTTGCGCTAGACAAATTAAATTTTTTTGTGTTGTAACGGATATAGTGAATTTTTCAATTTTTCTTTTTATCTTACTCATATAACTTTCAAATTTGAAAGCACTAAAATTATCAATTTTTCCAAATATTAATAAGTCATCACAAAGATGCAAAAAATTGTGCACGTTATATGTAATATATTCATCCCTGTATAACTTTTTGTACTTTTCAATAAAATATTGAATTAAGGATTTTGTATATACATTTAACCTGATACATTCTGATAAACATAAAATTCTTATAGCGATATGTAAACATAAAAAATGATTAAATTGAATTTTTGGCAATATTGCATTCAATACAACAGGACCAGTATAATAAAAGGAATTGTCTAAATTCTGTGGCTTTCCAATGTTTCACATCTTCTATTGCTCTTGGTAGGCGACAAAACTCCTCAAAAATAAATTTTCAAAAAATTTTCAAATTTTTTGATAATAATTGTATGTTGTAAGTTTTTAATTTTAATCGATTATTTTTTTTTTTTCCCCGTCTAAAACAATATTAGAGTTTTCATAACACCAAGGCATACCAAGTGCATGTAGTCGAGTGGGACGTTAGTAACCAAACCAATTCCTATCTTTTTTAAAGGAGTAGAACCTTTATGATGTTCTTCTTGCAAATGTAATGCAAAACTTTCATTAGTTCTTAATGTAACATCGATTTCAGGAAATGTCATTTTGCCTCTTAGAAATTTACCTTTTTGAATACATTTATTGCAACTGAAATATCCTGTATGAGATTTTATAGACAAAGCAAATGCTGTGGCAGGTGCATCACAAATAATTTTTGTTTAAGTATTATTTTTGTTTAAAACATTTTTATTAATATTTATGCCATTAAAATTTGGATTATTAGAAGAAGAGTGCTGTATTTTATCAATATGTAATAGGTAATGTCCTTTGGTCTTAAAAAAATATTCATTATTAACAATCCTACGAAAATGTCTTTTTGTAACCTTTGATATGTCTTTTTTTTTCTGGTATCTAAAATATAAACCAAATATAAATTATCAGTATTGCCTAATAAAAATAATAATTTTGTATATGGGTTTTATCATATTCTATCTTAAAATGATGTAAAAGAAAGTATAGTAGGTTTAATAAACGTTTTATAAAGTAAACATTATTTTATGTGATAATAAAAAATACGTTTAAAAACGATTATGAAACATATTATTAGATATGTTTTTAATGGTATTAACCATTAAAAATGTTCAACGTGAAACGTTTATAAATAATAAAATATTTACAAAACAAACTGTGTTACTATATAGAGTGTAACCGATTTTTAGGGTTAGGATCACTCATACAATTTTCATAATTTTAATATACATATAATAGTATATGAGTTAAAAGATATATATATAAAATATAAAAAGTTTTAGTATATAAAAGTAGTACATACCTTACTTGACGACTGATTATTTTCACGTGAATTCATTGTTTTACAATCACAAATAAAACGTATATATACAAAAAAATATAGAAAAAAAAAAAAAGTTGAACTCAGTCTTACTGTACCATTACTTTCATGACACGTCCGTAACTTCATTAACAAACAACTGAAAATTGGTGATTTGAGAAGGACACAAGATATATTCGATGCACGTGGACGCTTTGTAATCCTCGAACGTCCTCGAACTTGCTCGGATTGGACTGTTTCGTTCGTACAACGTACAATTAGTGCAAGCACGTGGTGCACTGGTACATCACAAAATGATAATAGGCACGTATTTCAAAATTTATATATTATTTATAAATTTTGCAAAAACCAATAAATTTACATGTACGTTTTTTAAATAAAATTTACATAATATTAAGGCTTATAATAAGTGTTATAAATAAAACACTTCATATATGTATAATAATAACTTAATTATATTGAAAACTTTTAGAACATATAATATCATAAATTATATGTATATATCTTTTAAATGTTTCAAAATTATGTTTCGCAAATACTTATAAAATAATAGTAAAATAAATGTATCAAAATTAACAAATTATAGAACACAACCTTGAAATGTTTATAAGATGTATAAACTGTGACATTGCTATAGAAACATTTATTATATAAACAATTTTGAAATGTTTCAATAGTAATGTTTATAAATCATGTTATAAACATGCAAACAGAATGTGTCATTGGAAACTTATATAAAACAATTTGAAACATTACATTGATATCTCATATTAAGTGGGTACATTGTAGACTGGGCTTTATATATTCGTTACAACAGCAAATTAACTGAAGCGAAAAATAAGTTCCTGGAATGTTGGATAAAAAACGTTGTATAAACGTTATTTTTGGAATAAAAATTTGTAACGTTTCCCTAATATTTTGTGCAAGTTTTATAAACATCGCAAAAACGTTGTAAATGCGACGTCGCACTTATTAAGGTTTTTTAAACGTTCGAAACATGTTTACACGTGCAACGTCGCATATGTAAGCTAATTGATTAGGGACATTTCTGGTTTCTGAAACGTTACCAAAAAGTTAATGCAACCAAAAGTAAAATGTCGCACGTATATATCACAATGTTACAAAAACGTTTTTTGCAACAGAATATTGTTTAGAGGGTAGAGAAATCTTAATAAGGTATTTTTGAAAATTACACATAAAAAACGTATGACAAAATTATACTTAAATTACTATTATACCTATATTTCTTAATCAAACGTATTTTTATTTTAAATTTACAGAAAATTTTGGTACAGAATCTGAAAGTTTGTTAAATCTAAATAAAAGTTTATCACATATATTCGACCACAATTATCGCAAGTCGATGCAGTTGTAAAAAAATACTAAGTATTATATTAAAACAGCTTAAAGAGCAGTAAACTAAATTTGATTTTGGCTCTCAGCATTTATATGTGCGTATACTGTAATAAAATATATTTATTTTTGTTACAAATGACGAATACATATAAAAAAGAATATACAAAATCTTGGAAGACGAAACACATGAGGAACAAATAGACGAAATCACGGAAGACGTGATACATAACAAAGAAATACATTTAATCCTGAAAGATGACTACTGTTATTTGATTGATACTCGCGAGACAGAAGATTTTCCTTTTCATCCTGTAGACTGAAATGCAAAGAAAATTTAAAGTACATCAAAAAACAATTTTTCAGACACATGCACAGTATGCCTCACTGACAAAAGCACACATGCTTTCGTGTCTTGTGGTCAGTTGCCTTTCATGTATCGAAAATTTAAAAGATAATCGTTGTCCCATATGCAACGTATCATACGAAACTTATACGAGGATTAGAAGACCCTAGCTAAGACATGACGGCATTTTCAGCACTGGTCTCCAAACTTACTTTCAAAGGATTTACGCTCTAAATCGTGAGAAACTAGCCTATCATATTAGATTATTCTTTTGAAGTTTTGATACAATTACTCACATTTATTACGGCGTAGAGCTTAAATCCTTTTTCGGCAAAGTTGTAGACCAAGGCTTATATACAAAAATTTTATATTTAAGAAATTAAACCTCGGAGTGTGTTACTCTTTGTACGTTTAGACATTGTCTCGCTATTTGAATTTGGAAAACGTACGTGATATTGATCAAACGCTAATGTGTCTTGACTCTATGTTAATGGTTTTACCGTTAAAATTACTTTTGTTTCTGTTCGTCGATTATAAATGCGTACATTGTATATAAATGTTATTTTGTTTCAGTGATTTTAAAGTACGCTTCATCATAGCGTTGTCCTACAGCATGCAGCGACTCTTAATTACGATTTTTAGTTTTATTATCTACTGAATATTTGTACATGCAGTTGCGGTGCATAGGTTGTAAAACGGATTAATTCACATAGCGTCGTATACGCATTTTGTACTGTGATACGTAGATTTAGACACTGTCTTACTATTTGAACTTGAAGAACGTACGTGATATTGATCGAACACTAATGTGTCTTGACTCTATGTTAATGGTTTTACCGTTAAAATTACTTTTATTTCTCTTTGTCGATTATAAATGCGTACAATGTATATAAATGTTATTTCGTTTCGGTGATTTTAAAATACGCTTCGTCATAGCGTTGTCGTACAGCATGCAGCGACTCTGGTCATTTGTTGAAAGCTTTTTGGTCACATATTTTTTTTTATTATATCTGTAATAAAGACGCATTAATTTTATGTAAAATTTTAAATTAAAGCGTCTGCTATACAAGATTGAGACTAATTATCATTATAATATGCATAACCACCTATAACTCTTTAATTATTATCGTTTTTCTTCTTTTATTCTGCTGACTGTGTTTCACATAAACCGCCATCCATAAGAAATATGCTAATATAAATTTTGTTTCATTATTTTATTTCTTTTCCTTGTACATTTCACTCTGTTATATATATTATAACCTAAAATAAAATTATCTGCACATAACATAACGATTGTACATATAGGAAAGTGGAATACAATATCTTAATTATTAAACTGCAAAAAATATATTCTTTATTAATTCACTTAAAGCCGTCAAATTAAATTTGTTTCTTATTATACATATAGAACAAGCGATAACTAGGGGCACAATGGGCAATAGCACTGTGGGCATTCGAACGGTGGACTTTTGAACGGTGGGCATTCGAACGGTGAATAATTGAACGATGGGCATTTGAACGGTGGGCAATTGCACGATGGGCATTCGAACGGTGGGCAATTGAACGGTGGGCAATCGAACGGTGGGCAATTGTACGGTGGGCATTTGAACGGTGAGTAATTGAACGGTAGGCAATTGAACGGTGGGCATTTGAACGGTGGGCAATTAAACAGTGGGCATTTGAACTGTGGACATCTTTTTGTTTCCAAAATATCATTGTCCAACTTTCGGTGTCCAATCGCTCTGTGTCTATTGGAACTGTGTCCAATCGCACTATGTGCAATTGTTACGTGTTCAATCGCACTGGGTCTATTCGAACTATGTCCATCTGCACCGCTACCGATTATTTTATAAACAGCGATTTTTCATGAATTTCTGTTTTAGAAAATATCGTTTATATTATCGTACATATTTGAACTAAAAAACTTTTATGATCAACTTGAAATAATAAATTAAAAATTTTTTAGTTCCGAGAAAGTTTGTTACTAGTTGCTACCGTCGCCATCTTAAAAATTCAAGGTTCGTATTGGCACATACATAAGAAAATGGACTAATCAGCTTTTTATGCATATGTTTATGCAGCTCATGTATTTCGTGTGTGATAACCTTTAGTTAATTTTGAACAAATCACAGAGCCTTATTGATGGTGCTGTGGTGCAACTTGTACACTGAAAGGTAGATATGGCATTGGCTACGACGAGCGGCGACGGCGACTGGCGTACGTAACTTTCCCCTCTCTCGGTCATAGAGTACGGGGAAAGTAGTAGTAGAACGCGTTCTTTTCCTTTTAGTTCTCGACGATCGGCCCTTCGTGGAACATCTACGGCACCTGCGCGCGCGCTTTGTGTGAGATTCGACGCGCAGCACGCCAAGATCACGTACGCTAGCCGTCGTTGCTGGTCGCAGCACCACGAGGCACGAACGCCATTCTTGACGGTAAGTGTACGAACGGTCGTAGGGATACAGATTAGATTTTACTTTGGTTTTTTTAGAAATTAAATTCACCGTTTGTAATATTGTAACTTTTATTACGTAATCAAAAAATGCCCTTAATTAAAAAATAATTATTAATTACAGTGATAACAAATCTTCACGATCCACACGTGGTCTTGGCCGAATCGACGCCGCCCGGAGTTGAGCGCCACTATCTCAGGAAAAAGAAAAAGAGAATTCATACGTGGTGCTGTGGTGCAACTTGTCCGAACGGTCGTAGAAATACAGGTTAGATGTTACTTTATTCTACTCTCTATAAAAAATTGGTGTGTTACGCATGAATTAGCTTTTTAATTGTTGTCGTTTAAACCCGTGCTAATTGGTTCTCTGTCGGTTGGCTCGCTTCGTGTTATCGGAGATATAACTTACTTCACACTTTGAGGTGTTAATATGGACTTGATCGTCGTTTTTTTAATAATTTGTATTTAATCATTTAAATCACAACTGTCGTGATTTAAAAACGTGATTTAAAAGGATCAAAATTGAAAAAGGGAAAAAGTAAAAGCGGTGGAGAAAGACAGGAAAAAAGATAATAAAAAGACAGGAAAAAAAAAAGCATAATAAAAAATGGTAAAAACAATTTATTTAAAAACGTCGAAAATTGCGCGTATGATTGCTGCCATTTATTTTGTTTTCGTGATTATTATATTACAAAGCCCGCTTCTCTTCATTTTATGCAACACACATTTTCTCTAAATTAATGCACCGTTGCAGATTACATGTAACTAGATTTTACTATTATTCCAAACAAGTAGGAGCAGTGGATATCAAATAGAAAATATAATTTACGTTCTGAATCAAATTCACGATATTCATAGTAAATACAGATATATTTTGCAATATTTTTAAAATATAGAAATTTTATATAATTTTTTTTTTTTAGAAACATACAGGAAATCTATTTTATTAAAATACTTAATTTTGACATTTAATAATATCACAGAACATCAACATATTTTACATGAAACTTTATGGCTTGTTTTTAATACATTTTTACGGTGCTTGCGAAATGTTCTGCGCATTTTTCAATTAGCCTTTTTTTTCCATCTCAACGTTTCCGTTTTTAGATGCGTTTGCTGTTAGACGTGATGTAGGCGGTCGGGAAACAAAACGTTGCTTATTCTGAGAATAACAAACGGAGACAATAGACGTCGTTTAAATTTCTCGACGGTCGTTAGAAGTCGTCAGTTCGTTGCGATATTAACACTTAATCCGCCTGCAGCCGCGGAATGACAAATTGTATCATAAATTCAAGGGAAAGTGAACGAAGTAAATTAAGTTAATTTTAAATTTAGTTTTATTGTGTTACTTTATCCCCTCTGTAGATTCAATTAATTAAATCTTTAACCCGAAGCAACGTACAAGTTTTTACATAATCTCCTACAATTACGAGTGGTATCATAAGTTTTATTTTTTAAAAACATGATACAGTTAAAACAAACGTGCATGAAAAAAAATATATTGTAATTTGTAGAAATAAAATTCTCTCGGCAAAATTGAAGCAGAGACAAGGTTCTCTTATTATTTGAGACTTATCATTTTCCTATTTTTTTTGTTTTTTAAAAATTAACGAGATTTTATAAAAATTCGTTAAGAAAAGAGAGATTTGGCTGATGTGGACTTAGTTTCTATCGGATTTAGGGAATTTTCGCCCGTAATCAGAATATTCGTGTCTGGAGATGCATTAATCTGCAGGAGAGAGTTTGCCCGCGATGCGGACTTCGTGTACCAGGGTGTATTCTTTAACGTGGACAAGCGTGGCGCTTCGCAGAATTTAGTTACCGGACGCAGGCCTATCCTCTTCGCGGCTATATCGAGGTGGACGGATACGTTGCAGCGCGATGTTGACAGAACTCCGGGAGTAACGTATGAGACAGTTTTCTGTTTACTCGGGCATATACGTTTCGCGCGATAATGTTGCGGACGCGGCGCGAAAATGGTATGGTCAACAATGACCATGCTAATTCCGGCGGCGTTATACACGCGACAAACAATTGCGCTCAGGTCGAACAAGCTTGATTGATCCTTTGCAACGAACAATATGCTGTCCATTAACGATTTTCCTTGAACTGGCGCCGTATTTCGTGACGCAGAACTGCGCGAGTAAAAATATACACCTTCGCAAACGAGAAAAGTTCTCCGGCGAACGTGTTCGTAAATAGTATGTACCCAGCAAACACAGATATGTAACTATAACATTACTGTAATAAAATGTAATATAACAAATAATATAACGTGTGTGTTACATGTAACATTCACGTTAGTTGTAATTTCCCACTCATTAAATATTGCAGTTATATAACTGAAATATAACATGTAACTAAAATGTTATAAAGCTGTTACAAATTAACCTAATTGTTATGTAGCAGTTATGTAAGTCAATGAAATGTTATATAACGGAAATATAATTTTACTATATTGTTATATAACTTATTAAAATAACTATATTACATTTATATTATTGTATTTTATAATAGTTATGTTACAATATAATTCTAAATAATATTCTGGGGTTATTATACGTACCTCAGTGAGACAGGCGAGTAGCTAAAAATGGTGCCATCGCCTGTCGCACTCACTCACGCGTAGCTTCCTTGTCGCTTTTGCGCTAGATAAATTAATTTTTTTCTCAATAACGATTGAAAATTTTCCAAAATGGTATAGAACTTTTCTATTCGTCTTGACAAGCCCTACCTATTACTGCAATTACGATACTTTACTATGGGACACTCTGTAAAAATCATATTATAGATATATTTTTTTAATTAACTAAATATTTAAACTTATTTTTCATTATTTTTATTGACATCAAATTACAGATTTTGAAATTATCTCTTTCCTTTCCATGAACACTTCATGGCACATTCATTTGTAAACATATTTTTCAAAATTTGTTGAATATTTTCTCTTGGGTTGTTTCCTCCAATTTTAAATAAAAATTGTTTCTGAAAAAATACTTTTTTTATTTTTTTACACTTATTGTACAGGGTGTCTGATGTAGGAGAATAAAAGCAAACTAAGACGAAAAGTTGTGTATCATTTTTAAATTCTCAATTGTTATAGTTATTATTTTAAATATCTAGTAAGATCTATGTAGAATATAAGTAAGTAAGAGCTTATTCGCTTAAATATTTAAAATAATAACTCGATAACTATTATTGGGAATTTTAAAAATGATACAGAACTTTTTGTTTCAGTTAACTTACTTTCATCTATTACTAGTTTTCGTTAAGTCGACTATTATGTCAGGCACCCTGCACAATATTTAATAATACAATGACAAAGATAACAAAGTAAAACAAAGATATAATTTGTTACATATAAAAGTTACGAATTGGATTGCCGCTTCAGCATTAGTTTTCAACATACCTTCTATATTTTGTATATCCTCAATTGTGCTAGGGAAAAAATTGCAAAATAAAGTTGTTATTATTTTCTGTTGGTTGTAATGTACGACTTTTGATTGCATTCTCAAGTTTTCTCAAGCGTTCAGTGTTGTCTTTTAATGTTACATGACATACAACTACCTTACGTTTGATTTTTTTTAGACTTTCTATAAAGTAATAATGAAAAATGTTATACATATATAAACAATTCGACTACTCTAAATTACTGAAATTTTACAAGTAAAATTAAAATTGTTTTTCAAAAATTACCTTTAAGACTATGGCTTTGGTAATTGTCATGAGAAGTTGACGAAGTCGAAAAATAATCTGAAACATTTGAATGTAATGTGTCAGTCAAAAGAAAGTGACAAAAATTATTCAATGCAATTTGTAAAAAGAAATATTTATACCTTCTATTATTATAGATACATTGTTTAATATTTGTACATTTTGTAAGCCATTTTAGGTTATAGGCGAATTTATTTCTGCTGCAGTTTGTACAGTTACCGCTTCGTCTCTATGTTTTTCACTTTCACGATGTACGTATTTTTCGTTATGGCCGAAATTTTCAGAACAAAATGGTAAAGAAGAAAGTACCTTCAATTGAATTCGGTTTCCTGTAAAAAAAAAACATAATTAAATCATATTATAAAAGTATAATTTCTTACGTTTAAAGAAAATAAATAATGAATACTGTTACGTCAGGTTTGAAAATATTTCTAATAGAAGGATTACCGCTTCTCGGTGATTAAGGAAATGGTTTGAGAGCAGGTAAAGGGTAGAGAGAGAGAGACGCAACTACCAATTCTTGCGTGACGCGTGCGACACAACGCCACGCGTATAAAGCTCTAGGAATAGATTTGAGTGACAAAAAGGTTCGAGTTAGCGCGATTTTTGTTCTTTTGAGGGAAAGAATTTTACTTCTTGTTCCCAGGGAAAGAACCGGAGGTGATTTCGCATCAAATAGATCTCAAAGGTTCATAAATCAAAGGAGATAAATCACACGAACTATCAATGCTTTTAAATGATTCGTCTAGACTCTTATCACTTTTATTTGGACTTTCTAACTCTATATCTTCTATTGATTCGCTAAGATCTATTAAATTATCCGAGTTACATTCCGCTTTATTACTTTCTGTATCATTTACTTGTCCTTTTAAATCAATACATTTTACGTCCTCATCTATGATATCTATATGACGTGTAACAATTACTTTATTATTTATTAATACTCGATATCCTACATCTGCGTATCCTACTAAAATTCCCGGATCTGCTTTTTTATCCCATTTAGATGCACGTTTCTATTCCGGAATTCTAACAAATACTTTACTTCCAAATGGTCTTAAGTACTTTGCGCTAGGTCTCTTTCCAAAAAATATCTCAAAAGGTGTTTTACATTCTATTGTATTAGCTAATGTTCTATTTTTCAAATATGTTGCTGTGCACAATGCTTCCGGCCAATATTTCGTATTTAATTCTGCTTCAGCTAATAAACAACGACTCATATCCATAATGGTTCTATTAAATCTTTCAGCTGTTCCATTTAACTCGTGTGTATAAGACGGACAAAGGCTCATCATAATCCCTTTTGTTCTACATAACTTATAAATTTCTTGATTTAGGTATTCTTTTCCATTATCGCACCTAAAGGTTTTAATCTTTTTTCCGGTTTTATTTTCTACCATATTAATATATTCTTCAAAACAATGATTAACTTCAGATTTTGATTTTACAATATATGTTTTCGCTAGTTTACTATAGTCATCAATGAAACTCACAAAATATTTTTCTCCGTTATATCCTTGAATCCGATGGGGCCCATTGACATCTGAATGTATTATTTTTAAAATCTCTGTGGCTCTAGTGCGATTATTATCAAACGGAAGATTGTGCATTTTATTTTCTATACAAATTCTACATTTCATATATTCTGTTTCTAGGTTTTCAGGGAAATCATTCAGTAATTTATTTTTACTTAAAATATTCAAATATTTGAAATTTATATGGCCAAGAATTTTATGCCATTTTTCTTTTACAGTCATTTTACTTGAACTTGGGGTTAAATTTATTTGTGAAGTAGTGTTTACTAGAGTACTAGGTAAATAATAAAGATTTTCTTGTTTATAGGCTACTGCGATTAATTCATTAGTGTATTTGTAAATTTTCAATGTATCCTGTTGAGCTATAATTGTATTTTTTTCTGTTATACGGACAAAACTTATCAGATTTACATTTAAATCTTTAACAAAGAGGACATCCGTTAATCTTATATGCACTACTCTGTCGTATACTTTTACGTTTATGTCTACCTGTCCTATTTTTGATGCATTTAATGATCTACCGTCACCTAGCATAACATCCACGGGATTGCTGATTTCTTGGCTTTCACTAAAATAATTTTCATCGTTAATAATATGCCCGGTGCATCCTGAGTCTATTATCCATACTATCTCAGTATTATCCCTAACCTCGGATATGTTGTCATTTATACTCATCATGAAGGTGGCATAGCCTCCGCTTTGAAGAGCTTCTATAGTTTTTCTTGATGTAGACGGACGTTCTTGAATTTCTCGATGGTTTCCTCCATTTCCATTGTCATGGGCGGTGTAGTTAGATGTTCTTCCTCCGCGATAATTTCTTCCCTGTCCGCGCCAATATCTTCCTCGTCCTCTTCGGAAAGCACCTCGATGTTGTTGTCCAAAGCCTCTGTTTCCGATCCATTCAGAATTTTCTCCTTGATTCCCCTCCTTGTTGTAATTACAATTTTTAATAAAATGTCCCACTTTGCCACAGCGGAAACATTGTCTTCCTCTGTCCGTATTTGTAGTGAAAGCACTTGATTTTATTTTTCCACGATTTTCTTCTCTTCTTTTTATATCGATCATGGCTATTTTTCCTTTCAAATATTCAACTGTTTGTTGATCTCGATCCAATACGTCAATTAAGTCACCAATGTAACTTAATGATTCTGGTAGCGTTCTTAGCATGTAATTTAATTTTTCTTGTTCCGTTACACTAGCTCCGGCAGATTTCAAATCATTGACAGCCTTTTCGAAATCGTTAAAGAAATCAGTCGTGTTGGTATATTCTGTTAATTTCAATTTTTCCAATCGATTACGGTACACTATTTGCAGTGCAGTGGATTCTTTCAGATAAAGTTTGTCAAATTTTTGGATTATATCAAATGCTGTCTCACATTCACTAACGAATTCCAGTTGTTTATTCGTTATGGAGCTGTATATGTAATTAAGTGCCTTTAAGTTTAAATCAACCCACTCTGGTTCTTTATCAAGTGCAGTGCGGTATCTCTGTGCAGCTAATTCACACTTATTCATTTTTAAAAATGCCATAATTCTTTTCTTCCAATTTCTGTAGTCTTCTTCATTGAATACGGGTATCTTAATATCTGTCATTGTTGATGACATTTTTACACTTTCACTTTTTGCCACTCAATTTTATTTCGGCCACTTAGTTCACTTCTTCTTATACTTCTTCTTGTCACGATTTTTATTCAACCACGCTCTGCTACCATGTAGAGTTGGATGAATAAATCAAAGAACACAAATGATTTAATTGTTTGTTAAAATATATAATTAATAAAAGAGATACACTTGGTCTTTACTGAGTGGCTGCTCGAATGCATCTAAAGCGCTCCGGTTTATTTCGTGGCCGGTTGGCCCTCTCATTCCTTTGTCTTATAATCTATGCATACTATTCCTATCAAGCACGTGCTAATGATTCATTTGAATCTATATCTTTTATCCTCACGGTTCATTACCCTCTTCTTGACTCCGGAGCACGTTCTATTTACTTAATATCATATTTCTATTTAGCACACTCATTTTGTCTCATATTTTAGTATAAAGTTATTTCTCAACATCGATGATTCCACTAAAAGGATATCATTTTAATGAGTTAAATTAATAAATGAATTATTGAGAGAAAAAAATGCCAGGGCATCACGTCTCATACTTTCTTTCAGATCTCACCGTTGTCACTCAAAAGTTTCTCGGAGTTCCTCTAGCCGAATGGGGCCTTACTCAAGTCAAGGTTTTGATAGTCACCATTTATTGGCGGCGTATCGCAACCCCCGACAAAAGGAAGCCCACTAGACGGGTCGAGCTACTGGAGAAAATGGGAGGATTCAAGAGAGAGATAGCGAAATTATAAAGTATGAACGGCACCCTGACCATTCCCTCGATTTTCATTTATATATATATATATATATATATATATATATATATATATATATGAATTAAATAAAACTATTTTAGTGGAACCGTTTTCAAAATTAAAGGAAAGATGGAAATAAAATAAATGATGACACTTACTACTTGATGACTTCAAGTTCTCTTGGATGATTCCTTGAGAGGTTCCTTTTATTTCGCCCACACAAGATAATCACATAGACACTTTTAAAAATTTTGAGAATAACTTAGCTGAGCTAATCAGTTTCTAAAACAGAACGAGCGCGAGCGCCGTCGAAACGCTCGGTTTTATAAGCTCGGAAAAGGGGAGGACCAGCGCCAGATTCTCAGTCTTATCCAAAATTTGAATTCTATTCGTTAGGCTTATTCCTCCACTTTTCCGTCTTCGCAATTATTGGTCGCCCTTCTCTCAGTTTTCTTAATTTTCTAAGTTTTCGCCCTTAGTTTCTAATTTTTGGTGAGGAGTTCCCGATATCTATTGGTCCAGGAGAAAATGTTTATGAGCTCCCTTCTACATGGTTTTAGCCCTTCCAAGCTTCCAGATAACAGATTCGAAAATGCTTAGGTAACTCTTTTTTATCGGCAGCGTGCAATTGCTGCCTGAATTTTATAGTTTCCGGCCGCGTATCCCATTTTTATTATTACAGGCTTTTTGCCTTCTTTTTTCTAATCCCTAGGATCCACGGCGAAATTTGATTTTACTGAATTGTTTTTCTTCCAGAATTTCCTTTGTGTACCGTCAGACATTTATTGTTAGTTTAAGATATTCCAAATCTTTCCGAGCTATTAATGTTTTATGAATATTTTGACAAATCCTTTCGTTTCGATTTTTATATTCCACATCTGTTGTACAATTGTTTCAGGTTCCTTCTTTTATTTTATACATCTGGCGATTCAGGATATTCCGTCAGTTAGAATTATTTTCCTGGAAACTTAGAACCGTCTCCTTTCGGTATACTTTTTATTATCTACTTTGTCAATCATGTCTCGGAAAAAGGAGATGTGGAGTTACAGGACGTAACACCCCCCGACTTAGACAAATGTTGGGGTATGTTACACAACATTTGCATACACAAAAATATCTCCTTTTTTCGACACCTTAAAATTTTTATTTCGTTAATTATTACGTAAATGAATCTTTTTGAATATATATATATATATATATATATATATATATATATATATATATATATATATATATATTTATGTATTTATATGTATATTTAACATACTTTTATTTAAAATAATTTTTAGGAAAAGATTTTTTATATTTTATTTTATAAGGTGACTACAGGGTAGGTTTTTATTTTTTTTTATTCTTTGCACGTGTTCAGTTAGTTTGCATGTGACGTGAAGGTTGGGACTTTCTCTTGACGGACAGAGTTTTGAATGGTTCGATTTATGATTTCGAACATTCCTGGACCATCTCAGCTCGAGGGAGATCGTGCAGCATCTTTATTACTTACACGTTTGAATCTCATTCCTCGATAGGTCCTTCAGGTACCTCGGTCAATTCCATCAAACATGTGGAGGATAATTTTATCTATTCGTCCACAACCTTCTTGTAGTATTCCGCTGGCACTTGTCTGTTTCCCACCACTCTCCTTGAGTGGCGGTATCACCCCCTTTCTTTCCCCCTGCAGTCCCTTATGTTATTTTCAAAAATAAGAGTATTTTAAAGATTCAACTAATCTATTTACTTTATGTCATTATATTTATATATATATATATATATATATATATATATATATATATATATATATATATATATATGTATATATATAATATCCAACACAACCCCTTTTTTTTGTTTTCTCTCTCTTTTTAATAATAGTAACTTTTATCATTATTCATATATTTTTTTTTATATTTATATATATGTATATGTATATCTGTATTCTAGTCAAATTATTTTATGCTTATGATTATCGAATTAGGTTGGTGTTTCTTTAAAGAAAGGAATTACTACAAATGATATATATATATTTCCTTACTATATGGTTTGATTATAGTTTTTTTTTTTTTTTTTATACTTAACACGCAAACATCTTAACTTACTAATGAGTAGTATATATATATATTGTAATACATGATTATGATACTTACAACTATTTATTTTTAATATAATCATTAATGTTAATTAAAAGAAATAAACGACTTAAAATTAAATTTGCCCTGCCATACGCAAACGGCGCAGGCTTACTTGTTGCTCGACGTTATTGGGCCCGGACTTATAATTTATCACAACCCCGGGACTTTTATATGCAACCCCGACGTGCTCGAGTGCAGTAGCCAGGTCCTTATCCTGAAAGTTCCCCTTGGTTTGAATAGAGAATTTTACCTCCGCAAATTCTCCCCAGGATGGCCGCATGATTCTAATTTCCCCCCATTGTTTTTCTATGAGAGCTCGAGCGAGGGCTATGTCTCGCTCAGTCCATCCGGATGGACCGATGGGCCTGACTCCATATGTGCCGCACGGCACGGCTTGCCATGGTTGTTCGGTGAACCTCTCCTCGAGACGGCAGCAGTCGAATTTTCGCTTGTGTATGGTTCGCCCCCAGTCTCGCAGATGGATCGTGACGTCAGTATGTGATGTTACCTCCGTCACGATTCCTCTTTGCCACCGTCTTTTTTCTTTCACTGCGACCAACGTTCCCACCTCGATGCAGTCCGGCGCCAGCGTTCAGATTCTTTCCAATTCTATTCATTCGGATGGTTAGGTACTGGAGGAGCTCGTTTAGCTCCCCCTCTCCATTCTTGATTTTTACCCAGAAGAGGGTTGGTGACTCCACCTCCAGCACCTTTACCGCTAGCGGGGAGCGTGTCAATTGATGGGTATCAATGTAATTGATTGTAGTCATTTTAGTTTTCCTTTTCTTTCTTCTTACTCTTTTTTCTTCTTTCCTACTTCTTTCTTCTTGTTCTAAAACAAAATGTTTCTTTAATAATAAAGAAAAAGATATTCTGATTGTTGTTTAAAGAATTCTATGGAAATAAATTGTAAAAATGAAGATCTGTTGCGTGTACGGAAATACACGAAGTAAATACAGCCGTGAGGAAAAATTTGTTGCATGTATGGAATTACATGTAATATGATTAAATTGAAGTTTTTAATGTCGTAGTTGTAGAGAATAAGTTGCATTCTCTCGGGCAGGAAGAAGGGGATAATGTCGTTCCCGTTCCTCATCGTGATTCATTTCGGGTTCTTCAGTAGGAGGCAATTCATTTTTTATTTGTTTTTCAATCTCTGGCTCAGGCATTTTCGGTGCGCTTGGTTTTTCATATTTTCGTCCCTTTTCTCCTAAGTGTAATAAGAGTTGTGTTAGTGAGTCCCAGATGGCTCCGATTAGATACAGAGACCATCCGTATACTGTATGCAGCGCGTATCCATGAACAAGAGTGTCGAGAATTAATTTAACTCCGCGAATGCACAGGAATATTCCTAGCATTCCGGCGCTGATGTTTCCAAAAACCAGAAATTTGCTCCACATTTTATTCCATGCAGATGTTGCTACTTTCTCTATCGATGCCTCATCCATGAGATTTGAAATTAACCCTCCATGAATCGTTGTAGATTCTCCCATTACTCCCCTTGCTACTGTGTTAAGCAACACAGGTCGTTCTGCGGGGAACATTATGTGATCTTTTAAGTGTTCAAGATCTCTTTCACTGTAAATTCCGCTTGCTGCAAGTGATCCTGGATTTGTATAATGCCATGTCGGTTTGGTCATAGGTTTTATTGTAGTGGGGGGTAAAGTTTGTTCCGGTGTGGGTATCATTCGATACCACCCGTCGTTTAGGAAATACATAGGAGGAATTACTCGATTACACGAGATTTGAGTTCCTGTTTTTGTTAATATATGAGTCCGTGGACTCATATATTTTCGTTTCGTTATTTTTAAGTACCGGCAATTCGGAATAACATTCTTTTATATGTTGAATTTTTACCTCGACTGGTGTACATTTTATTATGTGTACCACTTTTCCTGAAATAACAGCCATATATCCGGGACCTTTCATTATTTGATATGCAAATTCATCGGGTGAATTTACTGCAATGCTTAATGCGTTTTTCAATACTTGTTGTTCTAAATTGCAACGCTGTTTTAATACATCTCGATACAACGAATTCATTTGTGAGCGGATATGTTTTTCTACATATACAAATTTTGAATTTACGTAAGAAAATATGTCTAAATTTTCGACGGATAATGGTCGTTTTCGTGCAAATGAATCTCCTTTCGTGGTTTCTAAAATAAGTAATTTGGGATGCTCGGTTTTTGTTAAAGTATATCCACATAACGGTTCTTCTCCTGTTTTGGTTAATGCAAAAGTTATATTATGTGTAGATAGTGAGTATACTATTTGCGGTTTTTCGTAGAGTGTATCGAGCATCCGGTTTGCGTATCCTTCATATAAAATATCATAGTTATTAAATTTGCAATAATCGGTCGGTAATGTTTGCCAGAATGTATAACCCCCATCGATATCAATGCAATTAATATCTGTATAAGTACATACGGTTCCTGATCTTAGGCGAATTTGATTCGCCTCTAAATTAACAGTAGCTTGATGAGTAATTAAAGTAATTGTTATTGTTACGTCCAGGCCGTTGATTATTAAAGATAGGAGGAAAGGATGAGGCAGGTCTGGGTAACTTGACCTTATAATCTCGAGATACACAGTAAATAGTGTACTCGAGATGCCGTTCACACCGAAAGCTACGACAAGAGTCAATGCCTCGAGAAACAATGTGACGTCTTATCTAAGCTGCGTGACCGGTGGCCGCTAATTTTGATAAAGTGATAAAAGTATCACCTATTATCAGGGATGGGGCCGGTGCGACTTATAACTAAAATAATCTGAGAAGGCAGAATTATAAAAAAACAAAAACAAAATATATTTCTTAAAATTACAATATAATCCGTATACAACTTTTTAATTAATTAAAATTAGTATCCACAAAGATGACTTTAAGGAACAGGAGGAGAGAAAAAGATAGGCAGGTGTGATTCAGGAAGAATGAAAGGAGTTTGATGTTCAGGATGATAAACAAAAATGACAGGATCGTTGTCGGGAAGGTTGAATTCTGTTTTAAAAGCTGGAGGAGGAAAGGATTGAGGTTCCGGAGTTTCTTGAGGTGGGTGAGGGTATTTATCGGCTATCTTGTCGAGGAAATGTCGGTAACTGGAATTAGGAAGAGCTGCGAATGGAGAGGAAAAAGAATGGGAAAAACTCGGGAGAGGAACCGGAGGAGGAATATTAGAAGCAAACGAGGGAAGACAGTGAGGTGACGCGATCGGCGATGGAGAAAACGATGGGCCTTGGGCCTCGCAATAATCCGCGTACAATCGAAGCTCGAGGTAGCACACTTTACAATTGTAACTTCCGCCGCATGGCATGGGAAGTTTTCTCTTTAATTCAGTAAGTAAGTAGTCGTATTCTGACGTATTCTTATCAGAGTCAGCGGAAGTGCGTGGACAAGTTCGGCTTACTATAAATGAGCGAATCGATTTAATAATTGTTTTACGGAAACTCGAAAAAAGGTGAGAATCAGACTTACTACTTAGGCGGGTTAATAAACAGGCGAAGTTTATAGTGTCAAACGTTCCTCTGGCGGAGCGGTAAACTCGTGATTCCGGTGGAAGTTCGGCGGATTTGAGCAGCTCGTGGATCGGCTGGTTTGAGCGGCTAGCGGATCAGTTGATTCTTCCTTCGGTTTAGAGCACTCACGAATCGCGGTTAAAATAATGCCAGGTATCAAAAGACTTTTTAGAATGAATGAATGTTCCGCCCGCTCGCGCTTTTTATATGATTCGAAAGGGCGTTGTTTACGGGTGCCGTGCGCACCGCTTATCGTAGGGCAGTCTGATTCATTTTCCCGAATTTTCCGTTGTTATGACTCTTTTCTTAAAAACAATCCACTTGACCTTTCATTTATTGTTAGTCATCTCTGTGAATTTAGAATGTTCTGGAAAAAAAGAAATTAAAAGGGCGTGGACGTAACATTATTATGGCTTGCACAACAACATTGTCCCAGCTTCCATAAGGATCTGAATAATAACTGCCGGAGCAATTTCCATCGGTACTTGCAGTTCCTGCAAGCGTAATCGGTCGCATTACCGTTTGATTTACTTTTAATCCGTAAACATGATTATATGTTGAGAATGAGAATGATCCTGTTGCGTGCATCTTCTTGCATTGATCAACTGTAGTTTCGAAAATATATTCAGCTTGCCCATTGGCTACCGTTGAAATATGTGAATGCATTCCGCAGTGGTATACATGTCGGTTAATTGATACTTTGCATTGTATCACTTGTAATCCTTCGAATTTAGATATTTGAAGCAGCTGTATATAAGTTCGGTCTACTTGAGGTTGAGTTAACGGTATATTGCAGTTTTCAACATCTAATAATGATAAAGTTGTAATATTCAAATTCGCAGATCCACAATCGTAGCCAATTATTCCGTTTATTTCAGTAACGTGCATGAAGACAATCACGCCGATAATCCATTTAAATCTCGAATCCATCTGAAAATACAATTTTATTTTCATTCATTCGGTTTAATGTATGATACTCGTAGCCTATTCGGGTGCACAACTTTTGTATTTTTCTTAATTCTTATCCTCACGTTATTTTTATTCAGAATTTCTAAAACTTCATGAGGCCCAGTGTATTGATTACCGAATTTACCGGGCTTCGGTCCCTTCAATAAAAATACGTAGTCTCCGGGCTTAAAAGTTTTCGGATTTATTTTCCTGTCATAAAGTTTCTTAGATTTTTCTTTTGCTTCTGTTACATTCTTGAAGGCGTTTGTTTGCAAATTATGGAGCTGTGTGACGAGGCCTATTAAGTAATCGTCATAGCTAGCTAACTTTTCCTCCGGGCCGAGAGGTTCGTCCGTCGGTACTCTAGCTATTTTTCCGAATACTAATTCATACGGTGTATGTTTCGTGGCTTCATGTACACAGGTGTTGTAATTAAACATAGCAAGTCCGACCCACTTATCCCATTCCTTTTGCTCGTTTGCGTATTGTTTTAAATATTCGCCAAGAGCATGATGAGATCTTTCCAAAGATCCGTTGGATTGTGGGTGAAATGCGGTTGTTCGAAATTTTCGTATCCTAAATATTTTCGCTACCTTTTTAATTAAATCACTTATAAAATTTCTACCTTGGTCGGTTAATATTGCTTTCGGAGCTCCCAATACACAAACAAATCTGTCTACGAATACTTCAGCTATTGTTTCAGATGTCTGGTTTTGTAGAGGTATGCCCATGCAGAATTTTGTTAATTGATCTTGCATGGTCAGGATATATTCATTCCCTCTGTCAGTTTTTGGTAAAGGCCCCACAATATCCATAGCAATTTTATCAAATGAAGTTCCCGGTGTGTCAGTTATTAGCATGGGCTGCTTAGTTTTTACCCTAACTAATTTTTTTAACTGACACTGTAAACATTGTTGAATATACAGTTGAACTTCCTGTTTTAAATTCTCCCAGTAATATTTATGTTTAATTCTATTGTATGTTTTATTTACTCCGCGGTGTCCCCCCGTTGGTGAACAATGCATTTCTCCGATTATCGACGACCGGAGATCTCTGGGAAGATATTTTATTGATCCGTTGCAAATTATTAATTTTGTAGGTGAATTTAAGAAAATTATATGTAGTAAATTTTTGATTTCGCTCCAAGGTACGTTGTTTACTAAATCAGTTTTCGCGATACTAATTGTTTGCAAATTTAATTCTTCGGAGATAGCTCGCAGATTTTTAATAGCTGTGGATACGTGTTGCAGAGTTAAAGTTGGTCCTTCCCGGACTCCCTCGCTGATTGGTAAAATAATGTGATAGTATTTTTTATACTTAATAGGTTGTGCTTCGCCTAAGGTTAGCGTTCTTATTTTCGGTAATTCGTTTCTTTCAAATAGTTTCTGAGAACCTGAATCTAAAGGGTTTCCCTCGGTGTCCGTAAAATATGCGATATTATCTTTTTGCAAAAATAATAAATCGCGTGTTTCAATTATATTGTTAGGTATATCTTGTATGTCGGTGATAACAGGTAAATTTTTACTTTCGTCCGTTTCACTTTCGCTTTCGCTTCCGTCGTCACTTTCTTTTTCTTCGTCGGGGTTCTTCTTTTGAATTTCAAGTTCTTTTATTTGTTCGTTTTCCTTTTCAATTATATTTTCTTTTAATTTTTCCATTCTTTCTTTCTTTGCTGTTTGGCTTCGTGTCTGGATCCTACGTTCCGTCGGTAGATCATGAATTAATGCCTGTTCCACGATTTCCTGTGATGGCTCTCTTAATTCTTGATCTGTAAAGGGTACTGAGTCATTTTTAATTGGTACATTGTCTATTTCCTCTTCATCAGACAGATATAATTTATAGTCGTCGTCTTCTTCACTATCATTATCTGATTCCTCCAGCATCTGTGCAATTAATTCGGCGTCCTTAGGATTATTCGGATTTAATTTCCTTGCAGGATTAATTATATTACACGGTATTTCTTGTACTGGATTTCTGGACAATGCATCCGCATTTACATTGGTTTCCCCAGCTATACAGTTGATGTAACTTAGTTGTAGGTTCTTCAAAATAAGTATATACGGTTTTGTAAGTTAGGCGTTAATAACCGAGAAAATAACATTTAAAGATTTGACGCCCCCGTGCTAAGAACGCGCCGCTGAAAGCTACCGAGATGTTAGTGGACCTAGAGGTGTGGCTTATCTTACTCTATTCACAAAGAAATGAGTAATCTATGAATCTCTGTAAATAAAGTGGTGGTGTGGCCCATCCCACTCTATTTACAAAGATTCATAGGTTACTCATTTCTTTGTGAATACAGGTCCACTAACGTCTCGGTAGCTTCGCGCACGCGGGGCGTCAAATCTTTTATTTTCTCGGTTATTAACGCCTAACTATATACTTACATCGTGTCTACGTCGTAATCATACTCTGCTAATTTTAATCGCCACCGAAGTATGCGCATATTAGCATCTTGAGCATGCTTAAACCAGAGCAACGGTTTGTGATCCGTAACTAAGGTAAATTTCCGGCCGTATAAGTATGGCCGAAAATGCTTAACGCAGTATACAATAGCTAGTGCCTCTTTTTCATATGTATCATACTTTTCTTCGTTGTCTGTCAGTGTGCGAGATGCATATGCCACCGGTTGATCTTTGGTAATTTTTCCTTGGGATAAAATTCCTCCTACTGCAAGTCCTGAGGCGTCCGTAGTTAATATAAATGGTTGTGAGAAATCCGGATATTGTAATACTGGTTCCTCGCATAATTTTTGTTTTAACAATTCGAATGCTTCCTCCTGATTTGAAGTCCATTCGAATGCTGTGTCATTTTTTAATAATACAGTCAGGGGTTTAGCTAATTTCGAGAAGCTTGGTATGAACCGTCGGTAGTATCCCGCCAAGCCTAAAAATTGTTTAATATTTTTAGACGTTTTAGGTCGTGGAAATAACTTAACAGCTTCCAGCTTTTTCGGATCTGGAGTTACGCCGTCTTTGCTAATTACATAACCAAGATAAGTTACTTTTGATTTTAAAAATTCACACTTATCTGGTTGTAATTTTAGGTTCGCTTCTCGCAATCGCTGTATTAATAGATTGTATTTCCTCTCATGTTCCTCTAATGTTTTTGCATATATGACTATGTCGTCCATATATACAAATAATTCACGGCCCTGCAATCCTGTTAATACGAGATCCATTAATCTCTGGAAAGTTGCAGGCGCGTTTTTTAATCCGAAGGGCATTCTTTCGAATTCATAATGCCCAAACGGAGTTGTGAAAGCCGTTTTATGGCTATCCTTCGGATCCATTTTTATTTGATGAAATCCGGATGCTAGATCGCAGACGGAGAAGTATCGTGCTCCGCCTAATTGATCCAGTATATCGACGATATTCGGCAATGGGTAGGCGTCTCAGATTGTTTTTTCGTTGAGGCTCCTAAAGTCCAGTACCATTCTCCATCGCTTATTTCCTTGTGAGTCGTCCTTCTTTGGCACGATCCATATTGGCGTGTTGTATGGCGACTGTGAAGGTTTTATAATTTTTCCTTTCAACAGCTCGTCTACCTGCTTATTTATTTCTTCCTTATGTTTCTGCGGAAATCGATACTGCCTGGTGTTAATCGGTTGATCATCTGTTGTGGGTATCTGATGCTGCAGTACCTGAGTGAAGGTCAGCATTTCTCCGGGTATGTGGAATCTATCCTGGCTGCTTTTGACGAGATTCGTTACATTCTCTTTTTCAGAAGCGCTCACGTGATCCAAGCGAAGTAATTCCATTATTTTAGAAAGGCGCTTATTTCCCTGCTCGTTAATTATGGCTAAGCATTGCGCACTTATTTTATCTTTTCTTTCCCTTTTATTTGGACGGATAATCGTGGATTCTTTTATTATTTGCTGAGATTGTTTTTCCATGCAGTCTGATATTCTTGAAGACGGTTTATTAATCATTAATTGATTTTTATTATTATTATTAATTTTACATTTATCGTATAAATGTAACTTCTTCGCTAATTCTTCGAAGGTAATATGAGAGGAAGTATCTCTATTATTTCCGGGTTCTTTGACTCGCGGAAATTTTAATTCTTTTATCATTTTTAAAGGATCCTTTTTGGATTTGGAGGAAGTCATATCGCGCAGTGAGGTTTGGAAATTTCCCTCCTCGCGATTGACAGGATTAGAATCTCTGGAAATTTTAGATTCTTTTAATGAGGCTTGGAGATTTACCTCTTTATTTATTTTACTTCCCGGCGATGTCTTGGCATCCTTCTCCTGGGTAAGTGAATTTTTATATTTTTTATTTTTGGACGGAGTTTGGAAATTTCCCCTTTTTTTAGATTTATCGTGGTCCCCACCAGGCGATGTCTTTGCATCCTTCTCCTGCGTGGTTAATTTTCTACCAGGCGATGTCTTTGCATCCTTCTCCTGCGTAGGTTTCATTTTATTTTTTCTTTGGATATTGTCTTCAAGAATCTTTTCATCGAAGAAATCCTGATGACAGAGATTGTTGCTATCGTGATTTACTCCGTCATGGGTTTGTTTAACCTCGGGGTCTCGTGACATTTCAACGGTCTGCCATTCTTCATTGTTTCCCTCGATGTTTTCCGCCTGCATTTTACTTAATGGTTGTAACTGTATTGTAGGTACCTGAACTTCAATGGGTTCGTTCAGTGTACTTATTATATGCAGATAGGCCTTTCCGTCTTTATTCCTGGCGACGGTGTCTCCCAGATAAATACCGTGGATGACTTTCATTCGCGGTATATATCCGATTTCAATTTCCGGATTAGAAATGCGTACAAAGAATAGAGATTCGGTTTGCGGTGGGACGGTTATTGTTTCAGGGGTCGAAAATGAAATTCTTTCTCCCGATATTTCTAAATGTCCTTCGGCATAGTCAATCCGCGAATTTGTTTGTTTAAAGAAATCGTTTCCTAATATTCCGGCTTGCGAAATGGGAAAATCTTTGGAGACTATATGAAATATTACTCGTTTTTTAAATAGCGGTATTATTACTCTACCGAGAGTATATACTGGATAATCATTTATACCGTTTAATCTTAAAATGTTCCCGTAATCAATTTTTAATTTATCAGAGATTAAATTTTCTTTTATTATATTCGGACCTGATCCAGTATCTAACATGAAAGTCGCG
This sequence comes from Cardiocondyla obscurior, assembly GCF_019399895.1. Taxonomy (NCBI): domain Eukaryota; kingdom Metazoa; phylum Arthropoda; class Insecta; order Hymenoptera; family Formicidae; genus Cardiocondyla; species Cardiocondyla obscurior. Next base: position 479,871 of record NC_091871.1, on the reverse strand, counting down.
TTTCGATTCTGATTGTTTAATTTTACTTGAATCGTGGGTACATGACTATGCCTATCTAAATTTACGGTAACCGGCCGAATTTCAGGCTCTATTCTTTGACTCATTTCCGGACCGATACTACAGGGTGTGAGATCCGTCCGGACCCCTGCTGCACACCCGTCTTGGAGGGGCCACCGGCGTTTCCCGCATTCATTGCTTCACGCCTTTTATTGTTAGTAACTCTAAGTTCGCAGTTTTCTAACACGTGGCCATCTTTCTTACAATAGCGACAATACTCTGTTTCTTTGGAGCTATTCTGCCTCGCATTATTTCGGCATTCTTTTGCTGAATGGCCGAATCCATCGCAAATTTGACACACTGTTCGCGGTTTTTGCCCAGTAATTCTGGATTCTTGCTGTTTTTTCCAGCAATTATTCGCGGTATGTCCCGATTTTTCGCACCATTGGCAAATTAACACTGTCCTATTTTGATTGCTATTATTAAATCGGCAATTCTTCGCGTTATGTCCCGGTTTATTGCATAGCTGGCAATTCGATTTATTTTCTTGAATAATGTTTATAAAACGACGATTATTTGTTTCGCGTTGACGACATTTATCCGCACTGTGCCCGCGCTTTTTACAAATTTGGCAGACTAAAATTTCATTGGGTAAACTAAAATAATTACCCGTATGAGAAGCTAGTTTTTTACATGTTGAGGCAGCATGCCCTTCTTTGAGGCACAACTGGCAAACTTCTCTAGGACGATCAATATTCAAGGGCTTTGAAGTAGATGAGATTTTACCGTGACGTAGATCATTAATTTCGCGCAATTCTCTTTCAATGTCTAGAGCGTCGGTAACAGTTTCATGGACGCCTAGATCTCTTTTTACTCTTTGTTCGATCTCCGATTTTAATCCACGAATAAAACATTTACAGACATCCTTTTCTAAAGAATTCCTGATTTCCGTTAATTGTGCATAATCGTCTATCATTCTTTTATGCACGTCCATAATTCTATTCCCTAGAAGACGTACTCTGTTAGCGTACGTAATGACATCTTCTTCATTTTTCTGATAAATTCTTCCTAATTCCCATTGTAATTGATAAACATTTTTATCTTGCCCGAAAATATTTTCTAAATATTTCGTTAGTTGAGCTACGGTATCAAATTCCATCCCTTGAATCGTCCGTCGAGCTTCACCGGTTATACGCGTTCTAATTACTTTAGTGAACTGCTCCTCGGCCTCTGCAGGCAGCATATTTTTTGCCTCTTCACATCCCTCAATAAAATAATTTATCGAGATGTTTTTGCCATCAAAGAAAGGGACCGCCTCAACGGCGTATTTTAACGTGGCGAACGGATTTGGATTCGCCATTTTCTTAACTTCTTTCGCGGGTTCGACTTTACTATAGTATGCTTGCAATCGCTTTGGCGCCAGAGGTAATCGTGTCTCATCTAATTTAATAATAGATCCTTCCGTTACTTCGGATATATCGGGTAAAGGAGTAGATATGCGTTCTGTGACGGTTTGTGAGGAAGTAGACGGCTTGGGTTGTGGGATTTTAGCCGCAGTGGGTGTCGAAGTGTGTATCTGTGATTGTGTAGGTTTTGATTTACCCGCTTGTTCAACCGCTGCTTTATAAGCTTTATCTACTTCCGCCTTGTCAGATGTTGCCCTAGTATCCATTTGCGAAAAATCACGCTCAAACAATCCCGGACGAGCCCCCAAAAATCAGTGGTATGTTACGTCAGGAAGGTTAATTTTGTTTAATTAATTAATTGGAAGGAATTCCTCGAGATGGACTTTGCCGGTAGGGTAGGAAAGTGACGTACCACCGAATTTATGTGTGATTCGAAATTCGAATCTACACGATTTTACGCGCAGATTATTATTCGGATTTCAATTGAGCGCGTAAGTGGTTCTTTTTAGAGAAAGGAAATAAATCCTTATTCTCTGGGATAGAACCGGGCGTGATTGATCGCTTAGACAGGATAGTTTAGGGTAATAATAAAATAATTAAGTCATGATTTTAATAACACTAAATTAACAATTTAATTAAAAACAAATGACTCTAATTACAAAATCAAAAGTAATCCATACAAGACAAATAAACAATTTGGAAAATTCATACAGCTCGTTTGAAATATAAAAATAATGTAAAAGTTTTTACGGAACAAATCAAATAATAAGAAAAAGGTAGTAGGCGAATGAACAGATATAATTTTAACATGACGGAGTTGAGTATTTACAGTATATACATGAGTGTGAGCGTGTGTGTGTGTGTGTGAATAATTATTAATCTAGAGTGACCTCCTCGATTTCCACCACCCTCGCCGTGGATCTCGGGAAAACCAGGTCTATTAATCGCATCGGAGCCAGGAAAGGAAATTCCACCCCGGGGTAGTAGATGAAAAAATGAGAATCAGGATCAGACCGAGCTGCCTGAATCCTGACCTCCTCTGGCTCGAAGTGGTCAGGACCGATGGAGAAGGCCCTTTCCGGGACAAAATCTGTCCACGGAGTACAGGCCCTGCGGAGGAGCTCCAGGAGAGGATCTATAACCTCTCTCGGTTCTGGACGCTCCTCGAGGATCTCTATACTCGGGACCGGAGATGGAGGTTGATCAGGGAAGTCTACTCCTGGGAGAGAGATAGAGTCATCTTCGCCCAGAGAGTCGGCTTCCTCAGGTTCGAAGGGAAAAGGAGGTGGTGAGAGAGGAGAGGAGCAGGCTCTTTTCTCATCTCCAGGAAACCGTGGCTCGGAGACGAGGGAAGAATTCGGGTTATAAGAAGGAGTCGTGGGGCGGAATTGTTCCGATCCCGGCTCCGTGGACTGACTTGAAAAATTGACCTCGTTGATAGGATTTGCAATGGAATTATTTAGGCTCTCCTCTTCTTCCGGGAAATAACCGTGTAACGGCTCCGGATCGCCGTAAATAGGTGATGGTGGCGGAGGGCCCGGACGAGGAGACCAAGGTCTCTCCTCGTGGCGCGCGGGAGAGACGAATACCTTTTCGCTTGGTGCCGCCGCGAGCAAATATTGAATGAAGAAGCGGCGGACCAGCTCCCTCAAGTTTTTGATTTGTTTATTCCGTCGCGCTCGACTTTTCTTCAAGGTTTTCTTATTGTGAGATTCCACTAAAATTATTAATTGATTTTAATTTAATTTGAACAGAATTTTGGAAAGTTTAATAACAATGGAGTAAAGGAGATTCGTCACCGCCGAAATCCGAAGGCTTCGACCCGCCCATGAGAGATTCCGCGTAATCTATCTTTGGCGAGAATCGCTTGCCGATTCTTTAGCCGAGAACAGTCGCCAAAGTTCCAGCAATATTTCGCAGCGTTAACCACAGAAAATCGCTAGTTATTCGACAGCATGTCTCGACCGGTGTTCGAAAGCAGGTATTCTCGCACATTTAACGGATCACGGGAACAATCAGAACAGAATCAAAACCGCGGAGCCTCGACTCGGACATTTCTTTCTCTCTTAGATAACACTTGGAAACAATTAATTAAGAAATATATTTAGTGGAATCGTGTTTTCGCCAGGATACATATTAAAACGTTGGAACTTACTTTGTAGGAGATCTTCAAACTGCTTCCTCGATAGATTCGGATTGGCTTGCACACTCAAGGCACTCACGTAAGGTTTAAGTAAACTAATGCGGTTGTAGCTGAGATGCAAGAGAGCGTGCTCAGCCTGAGCACAAGATTTTATAAGCTCGGAAAAGGGGAGGACTCTTCCCGAATTTTCATTTTTCTGAGATTCTAATCTCTCATTTGCAGAGCTTTTTCCTCCACTTTTCCAATCTCAAAATTATTGGGCACTCGCACTTCATCCCTTCTCTATTTTAAGTTTTCGCCCTTAGTTTCTAAATTTTGGTGAGGAGTTCCCGAAATCCATTGGTTTTAAGAAAGTAATATGCCTACGAAGCACCCCCGTTTCAACGAGTTACCCCTTCCGAGCCTTCCAGAATTTTTCTATCATTTCCATCGAGAGATGGTAGGGTAACTCTTACTTTCCATATGACATATGGTTACCTGGGTTTATTGCCTTTGCCTGCGCCACATACTCCGGTAATTTCGGGTCTCTCGCGCCCTTGGTTTTTCTAAAGCTCAGGATCGGTACGCAATTACAATTTTAAGAAAAGTTATTTTTCTTTTCTTATGACAGACAGGTTATCAAAGTTGAAATATTTATGAGCTCTTAAATTTTGATTTTTTGTGTTATGTCTAGACAAATTCTTTGTCTGACATCCGTTGGCGCCCGTTCGCAATTTGTTGCATGTTTTTTATGCTTTCACGCAACAAATTGTCCCGGAATATGTGGACGTCTGTTGAATTATTTTCTGAAAGGCTCTGAAGTTCCTTTTTTTTATATTACAATGGACTACGGTCTACCTTCCCTTTAACTAAAATTTTAATATACGTCGAAAAAAAAGATACGCGGAGTCGGAGACGTAACATTACAAAACCGTATAGAACTTTTCTACTTATTTTCGGAAGCCCAACCTACAACTAAGAACTTTTTTACATCAACTGGGACACCCTGTATAAACAGGGTGTCCTAGAAATAACAAAGGATACTGGGAGAATAGATAGAATTAATTGAGACAAGTAGAAAAGTCCTGTACCATTTTACAAAATTCTCAACCGTTATTAAGAAAAAAATTAAAATGTATAAATTGTATAGGCGTTAAAGCGACAAGGATGCTGCGCGTGAGTGAGCGCAACAGGCGAATGGCTAGAAATGGCGCCGTCGCCTGTCGCGCTTACTCACGCGCAGCTTTCTTGTCGCTCTTACGCCTACACATTTTATGCATTTTAATTTTTTTCTCAATAACGATTGAGAATTTTGCAAAATGGTACGGGATTTTTCTATTTGTATTTTCGAGTTCTATCTATAACTAAGAAATGCTCACCAAACCAGACAACCTGTATATATAGTGTACAATAATTTACATTCTTTACTCACAAATTTTTTTACAAAGGATTCTTCTCGCAGTAAAATTTCTATGGTTTTGATGTCATCAATGGATGTTAATGGCATCATATTTTTAACACGTTCTGTTGAAGCATTAATAAAATGTTGGTTTGGCCCAAGTGTATTAATATGCCGCGTTAGATCTTGTATTTGCAATTCAAATGATGCACACATTCTCAGTAAAGTTTTTGTATTATCTGTAAATAGAATGATGTGTTAAATTGTATTTTACTTAAACTTTTTATATTAATATAAATACAAAGGAAAAAAAAAATAATAAGTTGGTCTGTGACAACCTGTATAACAATATAAATATAAATTGTGTATAAATTAACCTTTAATTTCTGTAACAGTTTTTATTAATTCTTCATTATTATTGCTACTAGAAGATAAAAACTCAGAATTATTACTATTTACTGATTGACAGGTCAATGTACGATAAAGTTGAGAGTTATTTTGTAAAATGTTGTCTTGCTTGTCAGTATTATCTTCAGGCACTAAAAAGATGGGTGCAGTTCCGAAAAGCGCCTACCCCTGATTTCAAGGATATTCAGAGGGGTTATGTAACTTTTCACCCTGATTACGAATATCAAGGTCAAAGTTGGCGGAAATCCCATATTATGGTGTTAGACGCAAAAAACCCATGAAACTTCGTCGTGAAATTTCTACAAGCTCATACCCCCGACATTCAAGGACACTCCATGGGGTTATGTAACTTTTTACCCTGATTACAAATATCAAGGTCAGAGTTGGTGGAAACCCTATTGTTACGTCAGGAAGGTTAATTTTATTTAATTAATTAGTTGGAAGGAATTCCTTGGAATGGACTTTGCCGGTAGGGAAGGAAAGTGACGTACCACCGAATTTATGCGTGATTCGAAATTTGAATCTACACAATTTTACGCGCAGATTATTTTTCGGGTTTCAATTGAGCGCGTAAGTGGTTCTTTTTAGAGAAAGGAAATGAATCCTTATTCTCTGGGATAGAACCAGGCGTGATTGATCGCTTAGACAGGATAATTTAGGGTAATAATAAAATAATTAAGTCACGATTTGAATAACACAAAATTAACAATTTAATTCTAAGTAAATGACTCTAATTACAAAATTAAAAATAATCCATACAAAGACTAATAAACAATTTAGAAAAATTCAATCAGCTCGTTTGAGATATAAAAATAATGTGAAAGTTTTTACAAAAAAATTAAATAATAAGAAAAAGGTTGTAGGCGAATGAACAGATATAAATTTAACATAACGGAGTTGAGTATTTACATTATATACATGAGTGTGAGCGTGTGTGTGTGCGTGTGTGTGTGTGTGTGACTGTTTTAAATAATTAGTCCAGTGTGACTTCTTCGATCTCCACCACCCTCGCTGTGGATCTCGGGAAGACCAAATCTATCAGTCGCATCGGGCCAGGAAAGGAAATTCCACCCCGGGATAATAGATGAAAAAGTGAGAATCAGGATCAGACCGAGCTGCCTGAATCCTGATCTCCTCTGATTCGAAATGGTCAGGGCCGATGGAGAAGGCCCTTTCCGGGACAGGATCTGTCCACGGAGTACAGGCCCTGCGGAGAAGCTCCAGGAGAGGATCTATAACCTCTCTTGGTTCTGGACGCTCCTCGAGGATCTCTATACTCGGGACCGGAGATGGAGGTTGATCAGGGAAGTCTACTCCTGGGAGAGAGATAGATTCATCTTCGCCCAGAGAGTCGGCTTCCTCAGGTTCGGCGGAAAGAGGAGGTGGTGAGAGAGGAGAGGAGCAGGCTCTTGGCTCACCTCCGGGAAACCGTAGTTCGGAGACGAGGGAAGAATTCGGGGTATACGAAGGAGTCGTGGGGCGGAATTGTTCCGATCCCGGCTCCGTGGACTGATTCGAAAAGTTGATGTCGCCGGACGAATTTTCACATGGGACGCTTAGGATCTCCTCTTGCGGGATATATCCGTACAACGATTCCGGGTCGCCGTGGATAGGTGACGGTGGCGGAGGGCCCGGACGAGGAGACCACGGTCTCTCTTCGTTGCGCGCAGGAGAAACGAACACCTCTTCGCTTGGCGCCGCCGCGAGCAAGTATTAAATAAAGAAGCGGCGGACCAGCTCCCTCAGATTTTTAATCTGTTTATTCCTTCGCGCCCGGCTCTTCTTGAGGGTTTTCTTATTAAAAGATTCGACTAAAATTTATAATTTATTTTCAATTTTTTTCAACAGAATTTTGCAAGGTTTAACAAAGAATGAAGCGAAGGAGATTCGTCACCGACGATTTCCGAAGCCTTTGACTCGTCCATGAATGAATCCACGTAATCTATCTTTGGCGAGAATTGCTTGCCGATTCTTTAGCCGTGGACAGTCGCCAAACTTTCAACAGTATTTCGCGGCGTAAACCACCGAAAATTGCTGGTTATTCGACAGCGTATCCTGGCCGATATTCGGAAGCAGGTGTTACGTCAAAGGTTGGAAATTTTAAATGGGTTCTTTCACCGTTACTCGGATGCTTAGGAAAAGGCACGAGAGTAGGTAAGGAGGAGGAAATGGCTTGGAGAGTGACGTAATAGCCGATCCTTGCGTGGCGCGTATTTGGAAGGCCACGCGTAAACGCACTAGGAATGGGTTCGAGTCGGCTGAGTGGAGAAACTAGCGCGTAGTATTTGTTCTTTTTAGGGAAAAAAATTTAATTCTTATTCCCTGGGATAGAACTTGAGGTGGTTTTTCGCAACAAGAATACTTAGGTAAAAATGAAATAACTGTTTCGGAAATTCCAGCAATGTAATGGGTAATTTTAATCTTAATTAAAATACAATTTTAGAATAGAAAAACAGATTAAGTGAATTTAGAGAGATTATGATATAAAAAGAAAGAGGAAGAGGACTTAATAAAAGATATAATTTAAACATTTTAAAGAAAGATGAAAGGAAATGGATTAAGAATAAAATAATAAAAAAAACTAACAATAATAATTCAGAATGGAGAATATTATTCTAAGTCTACTTCTATTATTTCCGTTATCCGGGCCGTCGACCTCGGGAATACCCTGTCGATTAACCTGATCGGAGCCAGAAAGGGATGTTCCACTCCGGGATAATAGATGAGGATATTATGATCAGAAGTCGCCCTCCTGGCTTCCCTCCTGATCTCCTCAGGATCAAAGGAATTGGGGCCTATTGTATAGGCCCTTTCCGGGACGGGATCCGTCCACGGAGTGCAGGTGCTCCGGAGGAGTTCGAGGAGAGGGTCTACGACTTCTCTCGGTTCCTCTTGCTCCTCCAGGAACTCTACGCTCGGGGCGGGGGAAGGGGAACGTTCCGGGCTGTCAGGCTCATGCCAAGAGGTGGTTTCATCTTCGGCAAAAGAGTCGACCTTTTCGGGTTCCCCAGGGTAAGGAGTCGGTGACCGGACGGGAGAAGAGCATGCCCTAGGAGCAACTCCAGGAGAAGGTCCGGAGGAGTTCAGAGAAACGTCCGGAGTATAGGAGGGAGTAGTGGGGCGGAACAGCTCCGGCTCAGGTTGAGGCGACGAAGTCGACCTCGGACGCGACGGCGATGGTGTTTGCCTCGGAGTATTCTCCTCCGATTCAGTGTCTTCTTGGTTAGTCGGTGAATTGGGAGGTACGGAAGGCAGAGGAGACCACGACCGCTCTGTTCTGACTTTCGGAGGTTCTGGTGTGACCTCCCTTGGCGCTGCCGCGAATAAGAATTGGACGAAGAAACTCCTGACCAATTCTCGTAATTCGCGGATCTTCCGATTTTTTCGGGCGCGGCTTTTCTTTATTGACCGAAGGTTTCTTGATTCCACTAAAAGGTGTTAATTTGATTTTAATTTAACAAAATGATTTTAGTGGGAAAAATGTCAGGGCAACACGCCGCATCGCTCCTTCTGGATCCCTCTTTACATCACCTCAAAGATTCTTTCGGTACCTCTGACAGGATGGACCCTTACTCGAGCTAAGGTTTTGATAGTCACCATTTACTGGCGGCATATCGCAACCCCTGACACGAGGAGATCCATTAACTGAGTCGAGTTAGCGGAGAACCTAAGAGATTCTAGAGAGATGCCTATTTCGGAAAACGCGGACGGCACCCTGGCAATACCTACGTCACTCATTTTCAAAGATGTGAATTTTAAAATCTTAGTGGAACCATTTCAAAGGGGCGGAGGTAAAAAGGTAGAATAAATGATGAAACTTACTTCTTGTTGTCTTCGGTTAGTCTTGGACGAGTCCTTGACAACTTCTTTATTAACTTCTGTTGTAGGCACAATGAAGTCACTTGTCACAAACTCAAAGACGATAGCTCGGATATGTATATATGTAGATTTAGAGACTGAATGAGAGCGAGTCCCGCAGGAACACGCGGTTTTATAACCTTGGAAAAGGGGTGGGCTAGCGCCGGATTTTCATTTTTGAAAAAGTCATTGCTCTGATTTGGCGGCCATGTCCCACCACTTTTCCGTTTCTTAATTAGTGGTTACTCCGATCTTATCCCTTCTTTGATTTTCTTAAGCTCTAGTTTTCGTCCTTAGATTTTTAATTAGTGGTGAGGAGTTCCCGATATCTATTGGCTCGAGAGAAAAACTCGGTTGTACGAAACTCCGCCCGCATGGCTTCCCTTTCCAACCTTCCAGAATATTGTTATTAACAGTCGGGGAAAAATTCCTAAGGACCCCCTTTTCGCTATCACCGGGTCGCGTTTGTTTATGGGATCCGGTCGCGTGTCATATTCTTATGACTGCGGAGCTTTCACCCTCTTTGTTTATTTACGCTTCGTAGTCGCGGTCTCAAGTGCTTCACTTATCGCCAGATATTTGATATCGATTCCAAATTGTTTTAGGTTCCTTCTAATATTCTATAAAGAGTTTTCTGTTTATATTTCCCGTCGGTATCTATGCTGTGATTGTTCTAAGTTTCATTTAAGCTTCCGGCGATAAGAATTTCGGAGTGTAAATTATTTCTTCTGAAAGCCTGGAAGTTCTCTCTCGTCACCAAATAGTCACGGTTTACTCCTTTTATCTAATTTATTGAACGCGTGTCGGAAAAAAGGAGATGTGGAGTCCGAGGACGTAACACAGGCATTCTCACACATTTAACAGATCACAGGAACAACCGAACAGAATTAAAACCTCGGAACCTCGACTCGGACATTTCCTTCTCTCTTTGATTATACTTAGAAAACAATTGGTTTGGAAAATACTTTTAGTGGAATCGAATTTCGCGGGATACATATTGAAACGTTGAGACTTACTTTTTAGGCGATCTTCTAACGGCTTCTTCTGTACTTGATGGTTCGTCTTGCACACTCTGACACTCACGTCAATTTAAAATAAACTATATCGGCTGTAGCTGAGATGCAAGAGAGCGTGCTCCGCCAAAACACAGGATTTTATAAGCTCGGAAAAGGGGAGGACTATTCCCGAATTTTCACTTTTCTGAAATTCTAATCTTTTATTTGCGGAGCTTGTTCCTCCACTTTTCCTATCTTAAAAATATTGGGCATTTGCACCTCATCCCTTCACTATTTCTTAAACTTCTAGGTTTTTGCCCTTAGTTTCTAAATTTTGGTGAGGAGTTCCCGAAATCCATTGGTTTTAAGAAAATAATATGCCTTCGAAGCACCCCCGCTTCAACGAGTTATCCCTTCCGAGCCTTCTAAAATTTTACTATCATTTTGATCGAGGGATGGTGAGGAAACTTCTACCTTCCATATGACGTAGGGTTACCTGATTTTATTGCCTTTGTCTGCACCACATACTCAGGTAATTACGGGCCTTTCGCGCCCTTGGTTTTTCTAAAGCTCAGGATTTATACGCAATTACAATTTTAAGAAAAAAGTTTTTTTTTTTTCCTGTGACGGACAGGTTATCAAAGTTGAAATATTTATGAGCCCCTTAGGTTTCGATTTTTTGTATTATGTCTAGACAAATTTTTTGTCTGACTTTCGTTGGCGCCCGTTTACAATTTGTTGCATGTTTTTTATGCTTTCACGCAACAAATTGTCCCGGAATATGTTTAATGTTTTATGAATTGTCTTCTGAAAGGCTCTGAAGTTCTTTTTTTTGTGTTACAATGGATTACGGTCTACCTTCCCCTTAACTAAAATTTTAATATATGTCGAAAAAAGAGACGCGGAGTCGGAGACGTAACACTTTAATAACAGTTTTATGTACACTATATACAGTTAAATCACGCAGTTTCGCCAGCGCGGCAAAACCTTTCGCTCGAAACTTCGCAGTCTCGCGATACGCTTGCACGACACCAGAAAGTCTCGCGTTTTCTTTTTTCTCGAATTCGGTGCTCCCGCAAAATCCGACACACTCGCTTCGACGACTTCTCGCTAGCTAACGTTCCCGGGCGTTCCTTCTCCGAAAACGCCCGCGAATTCGCGGTAATGCCCAAAAAAGGCAATAGCGATCGCTCGGCCTTGGCATTGGCTGAACGATCGCGCGATCGTGATCCATCACAATACGCCGCTGGATCCTAACACGGCGCACCGCTCGATACACCGTGGCACGCGCTCGGGGCTTGACAGCGGGTCGCGATCAGCTGCTCGCGGCTAAAAATAACGAGCGAGAGCCGGCTCGCCAAACTCTTTGTACACGATGCCGCCCGCAACCGCAGAATATCCGACAAATTGTCTTTCTGGAAGGTTTTGAAGTTTTTCTTTTGTATTGCAATGGACTACAGTTTACCTTCCCCTTAACTAAATTTTTTAATACGTGTCGAAAAAAGAGACGCGGAGTTGGAGACGTAACACTTCTCTTTATCTATTCTATTAACCATGTGTCGGAAAAAGGAGATGTGGAGTTTACAGAACGTAACATTTTTCTTCTTAGTAAGTTGCTTCTCTCGTGCCAGATACAAAATGTGCTTGGTTGACTCCCGTGCGTCATCACGAAATCTCACTGAAAGTACTTTTGAGTGTTTTTTGGGAGAAGTCTACGCATTTTGATTGGCTATCTACTTGGAAATAGAATAGTTGTGGGGAAATAGAATAGGAGAAGGATTTGTAGGCTCGTCCAAATAATGTAAGCGTTATTAGAGATACGAGTTTATTAAAATTTTCTTTTTGACAAAAAATATAACATGTGTAATTTTACTGTGTTACATAGCACGATTTTTTGAAATTATATGAATAATTTCAGTAAAGCGCAGCGAAGTTAATTCTAAATATACAATATCGAAGTACAGATCGAGAAAAGCTAAATCTCGTAACTGACTGCGTACATTGCGCGTGATATTGTCATAATTCGCTCTTAATGTTAATTTTACAAATTCGTAATCCAATTGTGACTTTGAAAGATTTAATTCTATTTCCTTAGTGTTACGTCCCGGTAGTCGCGGGCGCCTAAGGCGGATTCGGACTACGGGCCTAGACAATTATGGGAGTAACGATAACTTAACGGAATGAAATTAATTTACGTTAGAGCAATTCTTTGATATTCAATACAAATAATAGTCGCTTCGCTATTTAAGTAAAGTTGATCCTGCGGGTTTCGTTCAAGGTAAGTTAAAAATAACAGTATCGCCTCTTGACACTGTGGGCAATGTCTAATATTTCGCGAGTCGGCGACTAGTACACCGCAGTTACTGCATTCGTATTCCCCTTGACTCAAGCCGATGTTGATTCTATGTGACGGTACGTAATAAAAGTCCGAAGAGGGTTGCCCAGATCTAAGCATACACTTCCGGCAAAAGGGAGACGCGTCACTTTTTGCTCATATAACCGGTACCTGGTTTCGCAAGTCGCGTGAGCTAGCCAGTTAATAATTACTCTAGTTAAATCCAGCGGGATTCTGCAAGTGGGTACACGCGCGCGAGGTCGCCTTGGACACATTTATTAATGTAGACTAAACCGTAGTTAAAGTTTCTATAAAAATTTCAACGGGGTTGTTTTGCAAATATATTCTATCTCCACTTAGAGTTAAGTAACGGGAAAAATCGCGACGTACTAATCGGCAGTAATTACAATCTTGATACGACTCAGTAATCTCTAAGACTATTCTACAGTTATGGCACCTTGGAGGATCGTGAGAGGGTCCCAAACAAAGATAATGTCCGGTAACGAGAACAAAATTGATTTTAAGTCTATCAGCGTCGAATGCGCAGGTTAAGCAATAATTATCGCGAGTTTCGCGATGCCGTCTATATACTTTATGGACACAGCGGCCTGTGTCTAACCATTTAGTTAGCGTATGAGTTGAGTTTAATAGGGCAGTGTCGCGAGTATTACTAGTGTGTTGCGGCACGGATCGGCAGGGCGGGCACATTATACATAATGACGAAGATCAAGTTTTTCTGATGCAGAATAAGATATAGAATATTCATGCACAAGATTTTAACCGAATTCCTACAAGCCAGGAGAGAAAGTTGGAGACAACCCTCGCTGCGGGGTGCCGTATCCGGGTGTTGATAATGGTACGAAAGAGTAGAAAAGTGAAAGTTGGGAAATTCCACAGAATAATAGGGTAAAGTGAAAGTTAGAGAAAGTTTAACATGTCTGAACAGGAATGAGCTGGTCTAGTCGGATGTGACTTGTAAAGCAGATACAAAAGGAATTAAATATGACTATTGATTTGGCTCACCCACTGCTGGCATCTCGACTGTACTTCGCGGTGTTGTCTCTTTTGCTCCTTGATGAAGTCGGCGTCGCAGGATATGGCGTTTTCTCGTGAACGGCTTCCGTACGCCTACCTGCGGAGATCGTTTTTAGGGATGTCGTCTAAGCTCGGCCTCCTCAGGACCACGGTGATCGGTGTCAGGCGGTATTGTCGGTGGCTGGTGATTCTGGGGTTGCCGCGCGATCGTCGATTCAACGCGTGGTAATAAGCCGTAATTTTGCGAATTTGGAATTTGCGTCCGCCGCGTCGTACTTTACTTTTGGACATGAGAGGTTCCTTTTAATGTAGAACGTGACTCTAAAGAAAAAATGCCCAAGGCAAGGAGCGTGCAGTGCGGCTGCACCACTTCTCACTCAAGAGCGTCCTGTTAAATCGAATTTAGACAACGTGCAGGGCGACTGCACCGAAATCTATCTTCAATCACACAGGCTTTAATAATTATCAAAATTGGAACCACTGGGGATTAGGTATGGAGAAGAGGTTCACTGATTCTACAAATTGAGTTTAAGTAAATGTCTATATATTCTAAGTAAGTTACATTCTAAGTTGATACAAAATTAAGTTATGCTAAGTTATTCTAGGTTACAAGATTTTATTAGACCCGAACGCGGGATGGACTCTCCTAAGAGAGATGTGTATGAGTTGGAAGCGAGTACTGAACTGCCGCCTCGGTGCGACTGAGCTCTGAACTTCACCGGTGCTGCCTCCCACCTAGCGCTTGGGTGGTAGTGGGAGTAGGTAGTGGGAGTAGCGGCGTTCGGCGCTGCGGGCCGCATGGTGGTGGAAGTCCCTTAAGTGGGGCTTGACGGTTTCGGCGCTGCGAGCCGCGTGGTGATGGTCCGGATTTTCCCGCCAAAATACTTATATGTAGAGATTAAAATATACTTTTACTAGCGTTTTGAGTAATTTTGTACGCACGAATGCCATATGTATGGCGTAGCTTCTAAGTTTATATATATATATATATATACAGGGTGTTTGAAATAAGGTTTTCTTCCCGGTAACTGTAGATAGATATCGGGAATACAAATCGAAAAGTCAGATATCATTTAGTGAAATTCGTAACCGTTACCGAGTAAGAAATTACTGAATTTTGACGAATTAGCGCGGAGCACATAATAAGTCGGGCGCGGCAGGTGAGAGCGGGTGGGCCTTAGGGAGAGAACGGGGGTGAAACGCCGCGCGACAATTGTGGGGTGGGGGTGGGAGGAGTCAACGCGTGGTGTGATAGACAATTGTCGCGCGGCGTTTCACCCCCGTTCTCTCCCTAAGGCCCACCCGCTCTCACCTGCCGCGCCCGACTTATTATGTGCTCCGCGCTAATTCGTCAAAATTCAGTAATTTCTTACTCGGTAACGGTTACGAATTTCACTAAATGATATCTGACTTTTCGATTTGTATTCCCGATATCTATCTACAGTTACCGGGAAGGAAACCTTATTTCAAACACCCTGTATATATATATATATATATATATATATATATATATATATATATATATATATATATATATATACTAACTACTAAGAATTAGTCACGGTCAAAAATTAACCGAGAAAAGACGGTTATATCTGGCGGGACGTAACATTAGTCAAATTACGTGCGCACTCGTTGACGTTCGTCGCCTGTGAGCGTAAAAGTTCTAAGCGAGCGTCGACACATTTTGCAATATTTTCTAGCCCACTTATGTGGTTTTTTGCAATACCACTTCGACGGCGTAGTTTTTTCGTTTCTTCGGTTAATGAGATCCTGTATCTTCTTCATCTACGCTTTTTTTCCTTGGATTTTCGACCAAATTATCAGCGAGCTGCTCTTCTTCGGTTTCCTTATAAGCCACCAATATCGATCGCGCTCTGTATGCGGTGGTGAAATTGATAAGTATATTGTCGAAAGTGATAGGATCAGGCTTGAACCCTTTATTCGTATTTAAATACTCGCTCATAATCTTGAAATTTGCTTGAAATTTCCTCCATGTTTCCTCGTTAAAATAAATTCCAGCTGAATGACTGCCGGTTAATTTCACCATGGGGGTAAAGATTTCTTCATTCGTTGTTTGCAGGCCCACCTGAATCATTTTTGTATGTGAAATGTTGATTGCATACGTTGTTGCTAGCAGCATACGTAATTGATCGTATTTTTTCACCTCGAACCCTCCGAAACGCTTATCGAAGTCACCGCGTTCACCCACACGGTTCGTAGAATTATTTTCACCGTTGCCACTTACCATTTTTCCGCCACTATGTAATATCTCACGTATTTTTTTAAATATTTAGCGGAAATATTCAGTGTACTCGTCGTATCCGCGTGGAAGAAAACCACTGTCTCAAGTGTATAAATTGCAGATTGTGAGCTTGCACCCACAAAACACCATGCTTATAATAGTTAGTTTATAACCACCACCAGCATAAGATTGTTTTGTGCTAGCACAAAATGCATCTGAGAGTAGAAAATTTAAACAATATCGTTTTAAGTTTATTGTAATATGACTCTTTTTTGAAAATGAGAAAATTTAGTCGTAAATCTGATTTCAAAGGTAATTTATCGCATTGAGCAATCTCGTCAATAAAAAAGGAAGAATCAAACTGTTACGTCAGGATTGGAAATATTTTTAAAGGTTGTTTACCGCTTCTCGGTAGCTTAGGGAAAGACTCGAGAGCAGGTAGGGAGGAGGAAAAGATTTTGGAGAGTGACGTAACTACTGATCCTTGCGTGACACGTGTTTAAAAGTGCCACGCGTAAACGCGCTAGAAATGGGTTTGAGTTAACTGCGAGATAGAGTTAGCGCGTTATTTCGGTTTTTTTTAGGGAAAGAAATTTAATTCTTATTCCCTGGGACAGAACCAGAGGTGATTTATCGCACACAATGGATTGAGGGATTATCTTAGAAACACAAAGATTAGGTTTTCGCCTTTAACACAAAACATTTATTATCAACTAATTAATAAAAAAAAATAAAACAAAAATAAGAAATAAATAAAAGATTAAACATTTTAAATTTTTGTAAAAGATAAATTTATCAACTAATGAGTACAATAATGAAAAAAAACGTAATTATATAAATAAATAAGACAATTTGTTAATGAATGTGTATAAATGTGAGATTGTGAAGTGTGTATAAAAGAGAATGTGAGGTTATATAAATATATGTTTATTCAAGATCTATTTCAATGATTTCGGAGATCCGGGCAGTCGATCTCGGGAACACCCGATCGATGAGCCTGATCGGAGCAAGAAAGGAGTGTTCCTCCCCGGGATAGAAGATGAGGATGTTTTGATCAGGAGACGCCCCATTGGCCTCTCTCCTGATCTCCTTAGGATAAAAATAGTCAGAGCCTATGGTAAAGGCCCTTTCTGGAACAGGATCCGTCCACGGAGTGCAGGTCCTCCGAAGGAGCTCGAGGAGAGGATCAGCTACCACTCTCGGTTCCTCTTGCTCCCCGAGGAACTCCACACTTGGGGCGGGGGAAGGGAAATGTTCCGGGCTGTCCGGCTCTTGCCAAGAGACGGTTTTGTCCTCAGCAAAGGAGCCGACCTCCTCGGATTCCCCAGGATGTGGAATCGGTGACGGGATAGGAGAGGAGCATGCTCTAGGAGCAACTCCTGGAGAGTGGTCGGCAAGATTTAAAGAAATGTCAGGAGAATAGGAGGGAGAAGTAGGGCGGAACCGCTCCGACTCAGGCTCATTGTCAGATCCGCTTGCGATAACATTCAAAAATAACGGACTTGGAGGATGAGCCGGTTCCGAGGTGATATTCTGATCTTGGGAGGTCTCTTCCGGAGCCGGTGAATTCGGGGGAGCGGGTGGTAGAGAAGACCACGACCGCTCTTCTCTTCTACGGAGAGGGTCGGATGTTTCTTCCCCTAGTGCCGCCGCGAACAAATATTGTATGAAGAAAGTCTGGACAAGCTGTTTCAGATTTCTTAATTGCCGATTACGGCGAGCTCGACTTTTTTTAATTGTTCTTAGATTTCCAGATTCCACTAGAAAGATATTAATTTTAAAAATTCAATTAATGAAAAATTATAGAGAAAAAATAATAGGGCATCACGTCTCATTCTTCCTTCCGGATTTCTTCATACGTCACTCTAAAGATTCCCGGAGTTCCTCTAACCGAATGAAGCCTTACTCAAATCAAGGTTTTGATAGTCACCATTTATTGGCGGCATATCGCAACCCCCGACAAAAGGTAGCTCACTAGGTGGATCGAGTTACTGGAAAACTGGGAGTCAAAAAAGGTACCGAATTTTGCGAGATATGAACGGCACCCTGATAATTCCCTCGTTTTTTATTTTAAAAATAATATATAAAGAAAAAAAAAACTATTTAGTGGAACCGTTTCGATAATAAAAAGGAAAAATAAGGATTAAATAAATGATGAGACTTACTACTTGCTGATTTCAAGTTTCCTCGGATGATTTCTTGCGAGTCTCTTTTATTCTTCATCCACACAGGGAATTACACAATCACTTGATTTGTAAAAAAAAAACTCGGAGAGCAACTATACTTGCTTCGATTCTAAGACAGAATGAGAGCGAGTCCCGCCAAAACACGCGGTTTTATAACCTCGGAAAAGGGGAGAACTAGCGCCAGATTTTCAGTCTTTATCAAAATTTGAATTCCATTTGCTAGGCTTGTTTCTCCATTTTTCCGTCTTCGCAATTATTGGTCGCCCTCCTCTCAGTTTTCTTAAATTTCTAAGTTTTCGCCCTTAGTTCTTAAATTTTGGTGAGGAGTTCCCGATATCTATTGGTCTCGGAGAAAATGTTTTAAAGGCTCCCCTCCACATGGCTTCAGCCCTTCCAAGCTTTCAGATAACAGATTCAAAAATGGTTAGGTAACCTTTTTTTTTTGTTATCGGCAGCGAACAATTGCTGCCTAAATTTTTATAGTTTCCGGCTACGTATCCTATCTTTATTATCGCAGGCTTCTTGCCTCTTGTTTTTCTAATCCTTAGGATCCACGGCGCAATTTTGATTTTAAAGAGTTATTTTTCTTCCAGAACTTCCTTTGTCTACCGCCAGACATTTGTTGTTAATTTGAGACATTTCAAAACCTTCTGAGCTGTTAATGTTTTTTTTATATTTTGACAAGTCTCTACGTTTTAATTTTTATCGACATCTGTTGCACAATTGTTACAAGTTTCTTTTTTTTATTTATACATCTGGCGATTCAGGATGTTCTGTCAGTATAAATTATTTTTCTGGAAGCTTAGAACCCTCTCCTCTGATACCAATACATTCGGTATACTCCTCTTTATCTATTCTATTAACCATGTGTCGGAAAAAGGAAATTGTGAAGTTTACAGGACGTAACAATATCACTAGTGTAGTTTTTTATTTTATGTTATATCTATAATATCGTTTGAAATTTTAGTATATAAGTTATTTTTCTAAGATATAAAATATAGACAATAAAATATGATTAGTAATCTCAGATATAAAATAAAAATAAATATTATGTAAAACATATTTTATTTCTTTTTGTACATAGACATCTTTTAGAAATTAAAAACTAAACTTACAAACTAATTTACATGTGTATAATGTTGTAACCCGTCACGGCACGCTGGTCATTGACCACCACGTGCGCTACATTTTTATACCCAACTTAGCAGATTGCCAAACCGTTGGAATCTGCTGAGCCTACAAAGCAGTTTTGTCAACTTTTCGTTATCACGCGCTATCAGCAGAAGGCAGTAGGGCACGCGGCCACTTCCTTCTGGTATTTCGCTGACAAAACCAAAAATAATAATATAAAATGCACGAGTTCCGAAGCTCGTGCAAGTCAGATCGAGAGTACGAGCTAGCGACTCGTAACTTTATCACCGATACACTTAAGCATTATACTGCAAGGAAAATAAAAGTAATACTTTATATTAAATCAAAAGAGAAACGTTTAATATATATATCTACAATCAACACTCTGTACGTGTAATAATTCGGAGGACGGACCCCGTGCACCGCTCCGGTGCAACAAATTGGTGGCAACGGTGGGATCCGCTCCCCGAAGAAGAGACACCACTGTAGTCGCCCTTACACCGACCGGTGTTGCTGGTAGAAGACGGCTGAAACAAAAAATAATAATGGTGAGGACAACGTCAACAATAAAGACAGCCAAGCAGCTCACGTTGCAGTACCCGCCAAAGCACAAGCTTAAGCAGAAAGCAGATTAAGCAGAAAGCAACATGCATTATATGCTAATTATGTAAGTGAACGAAACTTTTCTTACAAAAAATTCGGTACGACTGATTTCCTGCTTTAGGGCAGACGCTATAGAAAAACGCGACCGCGTATAACGCGAAATACAAATTTTTGAGAGAAAATAATTAAATAAATATGTTCCAAAAACACGACTCTGCGAAACCCACTGCCACATGGCATGTGGACGTTTTTAATGACTCAAGCGATGAATTTGACGACGAACCGACAGAAGCAACGTACGAAAATATCGAGAGACCTGACAGACGTACGCGCCCCTCCGCACAAACCACTATTCGCACAACTAACGGAAAAAATTTCATGCTGACAATTACTGACCAAGGACATGATACGGAAAACTCTGTGGCTTCGGATAGTGCAAATCCTCCGCAGGAGAATACAAAAGAAAAAGAGCAATCCGAACACGCTCATTCCTCGCCTATCGCGGAACCGAAACCTGAGACCTCGCGAGACGATACTACCCTCATGCTATTAGATGCCATGCAAAAATTGACTAAAAGAATGGATCGCATTGAATCCGATCGTAACACGTCAGGAGATCGACTACACCTTACGCGAATAACAGATCAGATCCCGCAGGATAACAACGCAGAGGACGCCAGATTTACTCTCAACCATTCGGAAGAATATATATCTTTAAAAGAGGCGGTAAAATTAGTTCCGACCTTTTACGGAGATGCTAGAGACGTCCGCGATTTTATAAAATCATGCAAGTTCGCCGCACGAAAAGTCAAATCGGCTTCTGAAAAATTATTGTTGGCCGAAATTTTATATACGAAACTAAGGGGACGCGCTCTATCGCGTTTTGAAACCAAGAGAATAACAAATTTCGGGCAGTTCATAAAAGAAATTGAGGAGGCATACATGCAAAAGCAAGGCACTATGCATCTACAAGTAGAATTCCTCAAATTAAAGCAACGAGCGGGTGAAAGCGCTCAAGCTTTCGGAGCAAAAGCAGATCAACTAACTACGGATTTATACGACGCGTTAAGCGATGATTCCGCTTATTCGCACGAACAAAAGTAAGGAATCTGGAACTTATTGCAAAAGCAGTTGCTGCTCACATATCAGAACGGGCTACACCCTCATCTGCAAACAATTATACGCTCCCGAAATTATGCGACCCTCTCTGAAGCAGTCGCAGAAGCTACAATTGAGGAAAGACAACGCGGCACCCCCGCACGAGTTTATACAGAAAGCGAAAAATCGTACCCGTCATATAATTCGCGCAATAATACAAATTGTCAAAAATGCGGAAAAAGAGGACACACGAAACGCAAATGTAAAAATAGCCGTTACGTAAACCGATTCTCATTACCGCGAGCCGACGCAAACGAAAAAGTAAATGCGACCGCAAAATATTGCACGCATTGCAAGATTAACGGGCACATACGTGAGGACTGCTGGCAGCTCCACGGACGACCAACGGCCTCACGAAACCCGACCCGCGACGCGCGAAGCATCAAATAGCCGAAGGAAACGTGAAATTAATAACACGACCCGAGCATATACAAAAGATGCCGATAGCAGCGATGAAGATAATTACTCATCAAAATGGGCAACTCAGACTGTAAGAAATTAACAAGTGTCTCAAATGCTGACACAAGAAAAAGCGCGCGGATTAAAATTAATTACCCTGCCAGTAAAGGAAGCAAAGCGAGGAAAAATAACTTTCTTACTGGATTCAGGTGCGACAATAACCATAATAAAGGTAGAGAAATTGAATTAACTATAACTAATATAAATTAACATTAACCAGCGTAACAGGGCATAAGCAATCACTCTTGGACGTATTAAAGCCACAATCAACCTAGGACAAACTGAGACTATACATAAAGCGCACATTGTGAAAGATAACTTTCCCGTAGATTACGAAGGAATACTGGGAATGGATTTTCTGGAAAAACAAGGCGCAGTGTGTGACTTAAAAAGAAACACACTCATTATGAATAATGCCGTATTCAAGCTAATGCCGTACGAGCAAATTATCCTGCCTCCTCGCAGCGAAACAATCTACCAGGCCATCACCGATACTGACCATATCGGAATAATTAAAACAAAGGTATGTAAACCTGGAGTCTTTATGGGCAGCTGTTTAGTAGAACTCATAAATAGTATTTGTCCGGTAAGTATATTAGATACTTCGGACAACGAAATTGCATTTAGCACACCGAAAGTTGCTATAAAAAGATTTGAAAACGTTGACGCTGAAAAAATACTCATGTTACGCGGCACGCGTGACTCGGAGCCCGTACATTCACGTCAAAAAAGATTAAGAAATACCTTACGCACAGAACATTTAAATGAGGAAGAAAAGAAAACGCTTCTAGAAATGTGCGATAACTTTTGTGATACATTCTACCTAGACGGAGATACTCTAACATGCACTAAAGCAGTAGCACATGAAATTTAAATGGACGAAAAAGCGAAACCGATAAATTGTCGACCATACAGACTGCCCGAACGACATAAAACAGAAGTGAATAATCAAATACAAAAAATGCTGCAAGAAAAAATAATACGAGAAAGTACCAGTCAATGGAATGCGCCCATTCTGGTAGTTCCGAAAAAAGCTGACGCCAATGGAAATCCCAGAGTACGAATTGTAGTGAATTTTCGGAAATTAAATGAGATCACAATTGGAGACTCATTTCCAATTTCTAATATTACGGATATTTTAGACCAATTAGGACATGCCAAATACTTTACAACGTTAGATTTAGCATCGGGATATCATCAGATCCCGATGCACGAAAAGGACCAAAATAAAACCGCCTTCTCAACAACTCTGGGGCATTACGAATTTAATCGCATGTCCTTCGGGTTAAAAAATGCACCAGCTACATTTCAGCAACTAATGAATGCAGTGTTATCTGGTTTGCAAGGCATCAAGTGTCTAGTATATCTTGATGACATAGTAATATACGGCCCTACTCTTCGCAAGCATAATGAACGGCTAAAAGAAGTCTTCAAGAGATTAAGAACACACAATCTGAAATTGCAACCAGAGAAATGCAAGTTCCTACGAAAAGAAGTTCTATACCTGGGACATATAATAGCAGAGGACGGAATACGTCCTGACCCTTCTAAGATATCAGCTGTAAGAAACTATCCGACTCCGAAAAAGATCAAAGATATTCAGTCTTTTATTGGTTTATCCGGATATTATAGAAAATTCCAACCAAATTCACCATTATTACAGATCACAAACCATTAACATGGCTTTTTAACGTGAACGACCCAGGTTCACGATTAATCCGATGGCGATTAAAATTAGAAGAATACACGTATGAAATTATACATAAGGCAGGAAAGAAAAATACGAATGCAGACGCGTTCAGTAGAAATCCGCCGCACGAAAAAACCGTCAGCATAAATATAACCGCTGAAACACGAAAATATACAGCGGAAGAAAAGGATAAAATTCTAAAAGAGTATCACGATTCTCTACTGAGAGGACACCAGGGAGTATCAAGAACAATAAATCGAGTACGATTAAAACACAACTGGCATGGAATGACAAAGGACGTTGAAAGATATATTAAAAAGTGCGAAACATGCCAGAAAAATAAACTAAGCCGGCAAACAAAAATGCCATTAACGATTACAGATACGCTGAAGCGACCTTTCGAAAAATGCGCCCTTGATATTGTAGGGCCACTTCCCGTATCAAATAAAGGGAACAAGTATATTTTAACGTTTCAAGACGCCTTGACGAAATTTAATAAAGCGATTCCAATTACAAATCAAAAAGCGTTGACAGTAGCGAAAGCATTTATAATGAAGATCGTATTCGAGCATGGGATACCGAAAAAATTGCTCACGGCTCAGGGGACAAATTTTACGAGCGAAATGTTTAAACAAACATGCAAATTGTTGAAGATTGAAAAAATCCGAACAACCGCCTACCACCCCGAAACAAATGGTGCGTTAAAAAGATCGCACCGAACGCTCACCGAATATCTAAGGCATTATCTAAACGAAGAACAAATAGATTGGGATTAATGGTTACCGTATGCTATGTTTACGTATAATACTACGCCACACACAGCTACGGGTTTCACACCATTCGAATTAATTTATGGCCATCAAGCTTTGCTGCCTACAGCAGAGTTAGGCACACCGAAGCAAACGTATTCGTACGGAGATTACGTACAAGAGCTCCGGGAACGACTACGAGCATCAAATTTCCTAGCGCAAGAACACGCGAAGGAAGAAAAAATAAAGGCAAAAATAAGTTTCGACATGCAAGCAAATCTTAAATCGTTTAAAGTCGGAGACTCCGTACTATTACACGACGAATCTGTACGGCGAGGGCGATCAAAGAAACTCGACGCACAATGGGTAGAACCATATATAATAATGGAAAGATACGGCGAGGTAAACTATACAATAAAAAAGAGAAGAAAAACAACTCGCGTTCACGCAAATCGATTGAAATTATTCATTGAGCATTAATAAGAAAGAAAGATGGTAATGGTGAGTCAGTAAAACAGGCAGTGAGAGAGTATGCGAAAGAAAAATCATGCCAGAGAACAAAACAGAAAATTGACACCGAGAAGCATTAGCTGAGGGGACTGGATGACGGATCAGCAGCCTAAAGGAACGGAGTTCGAAGCTCAAAGCAGCAAGTAAGAATAAAAAGTTACTCACCAGACTGCAGGACGTCTACAGAGCGGGAACCGTCATCGGCAAGCTGCACACAGAGATCCCGGTCTTCCACCTGAGTGATGATCTTCCGCAGGCCGTACTTCTCCGACGCCGTCGAGGGTTTCGGATCCTGGGCCACGGACACCCCCGAACGCTAAGCCACCAGTGAATATGGTGGCGGAGGCGATTCGGGGGGCGGCGATCGATATGGAGGATCCAAGGACGGAGAATCCGTATCCGGCGTCATGGGCTCCACCGATGAGGAAGATCGTGAAGATGCCCCCGGTGATGGCAGGGGGCTGGATGAAGGATCTGCCGGGGAGAAGGGAGGAAGATGCGAGAACTCAGGGATCTCCTCCATTAATGTTTCCCTGGTAGAAAGCCCCCTGCAGACCATCGGGAGAAAGTCGCCGATGGACGGGAAATACAGAGGGGGCGGCAGCCCCACAGAATCCCCCTCGGCCGATGTAAAAGGGCCCATCAACTCCTCCGGCACCGTTGTCGCAGTTGAACTGGGCGACAACGTTGCCGCGGAGCAAGGCCTGCAGTAACGCGGGCTATATGTGCTCCGGCAACGAGGGCAAAAATGCAGGCAAGCCCGCGCCATGCTGTGCCCCAAACATAAGGGGGCAGATCGCGGCTCGTCGCATCGGTAGCACCCGGAGGACACGTTTTCACTTACTGAAAACAAGAGAAAAAAAAATTAAAACACCGACCACCATATAACACATCACATAGCTGTAAAAAAAAAAAAAAAAAAGCACAATAAATAAAAAAAATTTTTTTTCTTGTACTTATCAATACAGCGGTACGCTCGAAAAGACTGCACGAAACAGACTAAAGAGCTCTGAAGTTAGAAGGCAGCAGTAAAGGAAAGAGGAACTTGAGCCGTATAAAAAATAAAAAGTTTAGATAAGTGAAATTTTAATCGGAATATGCACTCACCTCATCAAAAAACACGTTTCCACTGTAGACATTGGACACCACGACACTAACAGATACTTCCACATAGAAATACAAAATCCAAAGTACTAACACACAAACTGAAAGGGCTACTCATTTTTCAGACTCGCGTTCACGGTAACGCAAGCCAGGAACATAGACGAAAACACGGATACACATACACCACCATATTCGATCACTCGGTTTACGCATACACCTAGATTGTATTTTGAGAGCCAGGAATTTCTACAAATGGCAACGTCTACATGAAAGTTCGTAATTATAACAGATGTCTCAACTATCGAAGATCGATATAAGAAGATACAAAATTATACAGAAAAGGCGAAAAACTCTGCAATTACATTCATGAGGCACACGAAGAAAACAGGTGGAAAGTGCAACGAGCTATTATACACAGCGCTCGCTGAAAACGATAAATTAACAGCCGCAATAAATCGGCTACAAGTCATATACGGGTCCTCAACACAGAAAAGAGGATTAATTGATTTCGTCGGGAAAGCAGGAAAAGCATTATTCAGTCTGATGGACGTAGACGATGAAAAACAGATCGCGGAACAACTAGAAATACTAAACTCGCAACAGTAAACTCTGCAACATATCGCAAAAAATCAGATAAAACTTCTGAACACATCAATTGGTCACATCAGAGAAACAGAAAATAAGATGGACCAACATATTAAGAATCTAGCAAACGCGACAGCGGCAATGAGCTGAAAACTCGACCAGATAACACGCCGACTGTACGCATTAGATTTCGTGTCCGTAGTGAGAACGTTAATCACTGACACATTAAATGATGTACATGACATCACGGATTTCCTGACACATTCAAAGTCAGATATGCTGAATCTGCGGTTATTTCCGTTAGAAAAAATGTTAGCGGAATTAAAAAAAGCCGCAGGAAAATTAAGAAGGGGAAATCACTTCTCATTTCATATCAACAAACAAAGTTGGTACAATATTCACGAATACACTGAAATCAGCGCATATTATAAAGAGAATGCGATAATAACAATTATAAAATTCTCGATAGTGGGATATGAAATCTTTAAAATAATGCGAGTCACGGCAATCCCCGTGTATAGTGGCGAAAACATATTTAATGTCGTAAATAACGACAATGAAATAATCGCCTTTGACAAAGATAACAATAATTATCTAAAATTAACCGCGACCGATTTAGAAAAATGCAAACGCAGCGACAAACAGTACGTGTGCACGCAAAGCTATCCTATATACCGCGCGAAGGCAAATGCCCCGTGCGAAATTTAAGCGCTCACGAGATTGGATCAACAGCCGACGCAGTGCAAAACCCGACATCTCCTATCAAGAGCGACCATATGGATCTCCCTACACGAAGCTCAATCATGGATGAGAATATCCTCAATATCTCAACAACTGAAGAACAGGAGATCCAGATATTCTGTTTAAACCACCCAAGGAATATCATCAAAATAAGTAAAATCGGGAAACTTACAATTTTCGGCG
Organism: Cardiocondyla obscurior; assembly: GCF_019399895.1. NCBI lineage: Eukaryota > Metazoa > Arthropoda > Insecta > Hymenoptera > Formicidae > Cardiocondyla > Cardiocondyla obscurior. Next base: position 452,972 of record NC_091871.1, on the reverse strand, counting down.
AATGTCATGTGATAACAGCTGACATGACAATACGAACCAAAACAGAGCATAATTCGCATATTATGACTCACTTACCCGCTTACAACCTGACACTCGACCGAAAAAATATTATGTTAAGCAATCTTAAACTAAAACAAAACGAGATACAAAGCGAAACGATTATCTCTAACCCGCGAGAACTACAACGGTTAACTAACAATCTCGACGAGTTAGATGGCGAAATAGATAAGGCGAACGAAATACCCATACATAAAATAATCGTATATACCACTAGTGGCGGAACATTTGTAATAACATTAAGCATTATCGTAACTATAGCTATTATAATAATTAAAAAATACAACAAAAATAAAACACCCTCTCTTCCGCCGCGGGCATTAAAACCGAAAGTCAAATACTCCGCTGCGACGGAGAACGACGATGTATAAATCAAAATATAATTGTAAAAAGAAAAAAATTGAGTTAAATAATACTCACTCTTTTTCTTTTCCTCTAGGAGGGAGGGATGTTGTAACTCGTCACGACACGTTGGTCATTAACCACCGCGTGCGCTACATTTTTATACACAACTCAGCAGATTGCCAAACCGTTGGAATCTGCTGAGCCTACGAAGCAGTCTTGTCAACTTTTCGTCATCACGCGCTATCAGCAGAAGGCAGTAGGGCACGCGGCCACTTCCTTCTGCTATTTTGCTGACAAGACCAAAAATAATAATATAAAATGCACGAGCTCCAAAGCTCGTGCAAGTCAGTTCGAGAGTACGAGCTAGCGACTCGTAACTCTATCACCGATACACTTAAGCATTATACTGCAAGGGAAATAAAAGTAATACTCTATATTAAACCAAAAGAGAAACGTTTAATATATATAACTATCTACAATCAACACCCTGTACGTGTGATAATTTGGAGGACGGACCTCGTGCACCGCTCCGGTGCAACAATAATTACTTTATATGTAAAATAATTATCATATAAAATTAAAACTTGACATATATTAAATGATTATGATATAAAAATGAATATGATATAAAATAAATATTATGTAAAACATATTTTATTTCTTTTTGTATATAAACATCTTTTAAAAATTAAAAACTATACTTACAAACTAATTTACATGTATTATTACTTTATTAATATAAAATGATTATGATATAAAAATTAAAAACTTGACATTGTTACGTCAGGAGGATTAATTTTATTTAATTAATTAATTGGAAGGAATTCCTCGGAATGGTCTGTGCTGGTAGAGTAGGGAGGTGACGTACCACCGAATTTATGTGAGATTCGAAATTCGAATCTACACGTTTTACGCGCAGATTATTTTTCGGATTTCAATTGAGCGCGTAAGTGGTTCTTTTTAGAGAAAGGAAATGAATCCTTATTCTCTGGGATAGAACCAGGCGTGATTGATCGCTTAGACAGGATAGTTTAGGGTAATAATTAAATAATTAACCCACGATTTTAATAACACTAAATTAACAATTTAATTAAAACAAATGACTCTAATTACAAAATCAAAAATAATCCATAGATGACAAATGAACAATTAAAAAAAAAACTCATACAGCTCGTTTAAAATATAAAAATAAAGTAAAAGTTTTTACTGAACAAATCAAATAATAAGAGAACGGTAATAGACGAATGAATAGATATAATTTTAACATAGCGGTGTTGAGTATTTTACAATATTTACATGAGTGTAAAGGTGTGCATGTGTGTGTGTGATTATTAATCTATAGTGACCTCTTCGATTTCCACCACCCTCGCCGTGGATCTCGGGAAAACAAGGTCAATTAATCGCATCGGAGCCAGGAAAGGAAATTCCACCCCGGGATAATAAATGAAAAAATGAGAATCAGGATCAGACCGAGCTGCCTGAATCCTGATCTCCTCTGGCTCGAAGTGGTCAGGGCCGATGGAGAAGGCCCTTTCCGGGACAGGATCTGTCCACGGAGTACAGGCCCTGCGGAGGAGCTCCAGGAGAGGATCTATAACCTCTCTCGGCTCTGGATGCTCCTCGAGGATCTCTATACTCGGGACCGGAGATGGAGGTTGATCGGGGAAGTCTACTCCTGGGAGAGAGATTGAGTCATCCTCACCCAGAGAGTCGGCTTCCTCAGGTTCGAAGGGAAAAGGAGGTGGTGAAAGAGGAGAGGAACAGGCTCTTGGCTCATCTCCGGGAAACCGTGGCTCGGAGACGAGGGACGAATTCGGAGTATAAGAAGGAGTCGTGGGGCGGAATAATTCCGATCCAGGCTCCGTGGACTGAGACGAAAGATTTCGGTCGTCGGAAGGATTTGTAACAGACTCCTCTTCTTCCGGGAAATAGCCGAATAACGGTTCCGGATCGCCGCGGATAGGAGATGGTGGCGGTGGGCCTGGACAAGGAGACCAAGGTCTCTCTTCGTGGCGCGCGGGAGACACAAAAACCTCTTCACTTGGTGCCGCCGCGAGAAGGTATTGTACGAAGAAGCGGCGGACTAACTCCCTCAGATTTTTGATCTGCTTATTCCGCCGCGCCCGACTCTTCCTCAACGTTTTCTTATTGAGAGATTCCACTAAAATTATTAATTGATCTTAATTAAATCTGAATTGAATTTTGGAATGTTTAATAACAATGGAGGGAAGGAGATTCGTCATCGACGAATTCCGAAGGTCTCGATCCGCCCATGAAAGATTCCGCATAATCTATCTTTGGCGAGAACCGCTTGCCGATTCTTTAGCCGAGAACAGTCGCCAAAGTTCCAGCGATATTTCGCGGAGTTGACCACAGAAAATCGCTAGTTTTTCGACAGCATGTCTCAACCGGTGTTCGGGAGCAGATATTCTCACACATTTAACAGATCACAGGAACAATCAGCACAAAATCAAAACCGCGGAGCCTCGACTCGGACATTTCTTTCTCTCAGACAACACTTGAAAACAATTAATTAAGATAAATACATTTAGTGGAATCGTGTTTTTCGCCCAGATACATATTAAATCGTTGGGACTTACTTTTAGGAGATCTTCAAACTGCTTCTTCGGGTTGACTTGCACACTCAAGACACTCACGTGAGGTTTAAGTAAAACTTATTCGGTTGTAGCTAAGATGCAAGAGAGCGTGCTCAGCCTGAGCACAAGATTTTATAAGCTCGGAAAAGGGGAGGACTCTTCCCGAATTTTCATTTTTCTGAGATTCTAATCTCTCATTTGCAGAGCTTATGCCTCCACTTTTCCTATCTTAAAATTATTGGGCACTCGCACTTCATCCCTTCTCTATTTTAAGTTTTCGCCCTTAGTTTCTAGATTTTGGTGAGGAGTTCCCGAAATCCATTGGTTTTAAGGAAGTAATGTGCCTACGAAGCACCCCCGCTTCAACGAGTTACCCCTTTTGAGCCTTCCAGAATTTTTCTATCATTTCCATCGAGAGATGGTTAGGTAACTCTTACTTTCCATATGACATATGGTTACCTGGCTTTATTGCCTTTCCCTGCGTCACATACTCCGGTAATTTCGGGTCTCTCGCGCCCTTGGTTTTTCTAAAGCTCGGGATCGGTACGCAATTACAATTTTAAGAAAAAGTTATTTTTCTTTTCCTATGACAGACAGGTTATCAAAGTTGAAATATTTATGAGCTCTTAAATTTTGATTTTTTGTGTTATGTCTAGACAAATTCTTTGTCTGACATCCTGTTGGCGCCCGTTCGCAATTTGTTACATGTTTTTTATGCTTCCACGCAACAAATTGTCCCGGAATATGTGGACGTCTATTGAATTTATTTTCTGAAAGACTCTGAAATTCCTTTTTTTATATTACAATGGACTACGGTCTACCTTCCCCTTAACTAAAATTTTAATATACGTCGAAAAAAAGAGACGCGGAGTCGGAGACGTAACACCCCCCGACTTAGACAAATGTTGGGGCTTTAATTCACAACATTTGCATAGTATAAAGAGTTCTCTTTTTTTCGTAGTTTCATACTTAGTTCTAGGAACTTACATTTTTTATTTTCTTTTTAGGCTATCATTTTATATATATATATTTTAGAAAATTTTTCAATTTGTTCATTTCTCTGTACATATATATATATATTCACTTATATAATTTTTTTTTAAAACGAAATTCTAATAGTATTTCCTATGTCGACTATAAGTGATTGCAGGTCAAAGTTTATTTTTATTTTTCCTTCGTTTCTGGAACGAATAGGTTTTGACGCTACATGGGAGACTTCTTTTAGAGATTAAATCTCCATTAGTCAGGTTTGATTTTAATAGCCTAGGATTGTCCTTGACCTTGTCAAATTTGAAACAGAACAATGTGGCGTTTTTTTTTCGCTCACCATTATGTGTGTGTTTCTTTCAACACTACACTCAAATTTGGGGTCTATTGAACATTTTGATGAATGGTCTCCTGACCGCTCATTTTTGGTTTGGCTACACGCTTTTCCGACTGACGCGTGGCCTTCTCCCCTCCACTCCTCCTTGAGTGGAACTACTGTGTCCTCCTTTTCCTTTTTCTGCAATCTCTTATTTTTGTCTTACGTTACTAAAGTTTTTTTTTTTATTATTATTATTATTTTTTTTTTTTTTTTTTCTTTTTTTTATATATATATATATGTGCAATTTTTGACTTAAGTGATTAGTTTCATGGGAAGAAAAAAATGATAGCCTAATATTTTGCTTATCAACTAATACATCCTTAGGAGTATCAATATTACTAGTACGCAATTTAAAATTATAAAAATGTTTTATTAAAGTTTACTACAGTGTTCCTGGGGACCTTAACTTCCTAAATTCTGGCCGTTCTACTACATTATTCGGCCCTATTATGTGATTTATAATTACATTGGAGCTTCTTATTGCCGCTCCTGCCTGTTCCAACGCATGGGCGAGGTCATGCCTCCGGAAGTCGTCCGGTCGGTGGGTTGAGAAGTCCACCTCGGCGAACTCTCCCCCCGAGGCCCGCCGGATCCTCAATTCCCCCCACTCTTTCTCTATTAGGGCCCTAGTGAGGATGATGTCCCTCTCCGTCCAGCCAGTGGGGGACACTGGCCGGATCCCATGCGCCCCGCACGGAATGGCCTGCCATGGCTGCTCCTTAAATCGGTTCTCCAGGTGGCAACAGTCGAACTTGCGGCGATGTATCTTCCGCCCCCAGTCCTTTAGATGGATGGTGACGTCAGTGTGAGACGTCACCTCCGTGATGATCCCTCGCTGCCACCGTCTCCCCTCCTTCACAGCAACCAGAGTCCCGACATGAATACGATCGGGCGCCATTGTGAGCTTCGTCCCGATCCTCTTCATTCTCATAGTAAGGTAGTCCAGGAGCTCGTTCAACTCTTCCTGCCCGTTTTTTAATTTCACCCAGAACAGCGTGGGCGACTCCACCTCCAACACCATGGCCTCCAGGAACGATCGAGTTAAATGATAGGTGTTAATTGTTGGGATTGTAGCCTCCATTTTGCGATTAAATCTTCTTTCTTCTTATTCTAAAAACAAGTGGGCTTTAGTAAAAGGGTAAAATAATAAGAGAAATACTTGATGTCAAATTGTTGCATAAGAATAAAAAAAACGTTGCATGTACGGAAATACATGAGGAGAAAAAATATAACGGCTGAAATTTTAATGTTTTAACTCCAGAGAATAAGTTGCATTTTCTCGGGCAGGTAAAAGTGGATAGCGTCGTTCCGTGTCTGCTTCATGATTTGTTCCAGATTCTTCAACTGGATATAAATCATTATGTATTTGTTTCAAATTCTCTTGTTCCGGCATTACGGGTGCACTAGGTTTCTCATATCTTGGTCTCTTTTCTCCCAGATGTAGTAAGAGTTGAGTCAACGAATCCCAGATGGCTCCGATTAAATATAATGACCATCCGTATACTGTATGTAATGCATAGCCATGAACAAGAGTATCGAGTATTAATTTAATTCCGCGAATACATAGGAATATTCCCAGCATTCCGGCACTGACATTTCCAAAAATCAAAAATTTACTCCACATTTTATTCCATGCGGAGGTGGCTACTTTTTCTATTGATGCCTCGTCCATGAGGTTAGAAATTAATCCTCCATGGATCGACGTAGCTTCTCCCATTACTCCCCTTGCTACTGTGTTAAGTAACGCGGGTCGTTCGGCAGGGAACATTATATGATCTCTCAGATGTTCGAGATCTTTTTCACTGTAAATTCCGCTGGCTGCTAAAGATCCTGGATTTGTATAATGCCATGTAGGTTTAGTCATTGGCTTGATTGTTATTGGAGGTAATGTTCGTTTTGGCGTAGGTATCATTCGATACCATCCGTCATTCAAGAAATACATCGGAGGAATTACTCGGTTACATGAAATTTGAGTTCCAGTTTTCGTCAATATGTGCGTTCGTGGTGACAAAAAATATGTATCGTTACTTCTTAATACCGGTAGCTCGGAATAACATTCTCTTACATGCTGAATTTTAACATCTACTGGCGTGCATTTAATTATATGTACAACTTCGCCTGATATTACGGCCATATAGCCAGGTCCTTTCATTATTTGATACGCAAATTCATCGGGTGAATTAACGGCAATACTTAATGCATTTTTTAATACTTGCTGTTCTAAATTACAGCGTTGTTTTAACACATCTCGATACAGAGAATTCATCTGAGATCGGATATGTTTTTCCACGTATACAAATTTTGAATTCACATAAGTAAATATATCTAAATTCTCAACGGGTAATGGTCGTTTGCGTGCGAATGATTCTCCTTTTGTGGTTTCTAAAATAAGCAGTTTAGGATGTTCTGTTTTTATTAATGTATATCCGCATAAAGGTTCTTCTCCTGTTTTAGTTAGAGCAAAAGTTACGTCGTTAGTTGATAATGAATATACAATTTGTGGTTTTTCATAGAGTGTATCGAGCATTCGGTTAGCGTATCCTTCGTATAGAATGTCATAATTATTGAATTTACAATAATCAGTCGGTAATGTTTGCCAAAATGTGTAACCTCCGTCGATATCTATGCAGTTATTATCTGCATAAGTACAGGCGGTTCCTGATCGTAATCGAATCTGATTTGTTTCTAAATTAACAGTTGCTTGGTGCGTGGTTAAAGTAATGGTAATTATGGCTTGCACTACGACATTGTGCCAGCTGCCATACGGATCAGAGTAATAACTGCCTGAGCATTGTCCGTCCATACTTGTTGTTCCTGCGAGTGTAACTGGTCGCATTATTGTTTGATTCACCTTTAATCCATAAACATGTGTATAAGTCGAGAAAGAAAATGATCCGGTTGCATGCATCTTTTTGCATTGATCTGCTGTGGTTTCGAAAACGTATTCAGCTTGTCCGTTAGTCACAATTGAAGTATGTGAATGCATTCCACAGTAATATACATGTCGATTAATTGATACTTTGCATTGTATCACTTGTAATCCTTCGAATTTTGATATTTGAAGCAGCTGTATATAAGTTCGGTCTACTTGAGGTTGAGTTAATGGTATATTGCAGTTTTCAACATCTAATAATGATAGAGTCGTAATATTCAAATTCGCAGATCCACAATCGTAGCCAATTATTCCGTTTATTTCAGAAACGTGCATGAAGACAATCACGCCGATAATCCATTTAAATCTCGAATCCATCTGAAAATACAATTTTATTTTCATTCATTCGGTTTTATGTATGATACTCGTAGCCTATTCGGGTGCACAACTTTTGTATTTTTCTTAATTCTTATCCTCACGTTATTTTTATTCAAAATTTCTAAAACTTCATGAGGCCCAGTGTATTGATTACCGAATTTACCGGGCTTCGGTCCTTTCAATAAAAATACGTAGTCTCCGGGCTTAAAAGTTTTCGGATTTATTTTCCTGTCGTAAAGTTTCTTAGATTTTTCTTTTGCTTCTGTTACATTCTTGAAGGCGTTTGTTTGTAAATTATGGAGCTGTGTAACGAGGCCTATTAAATAATCGTCGTAGCTAGTGTTACGTCAGAGGTAGGAAATTTTAAATGGGTTCATTCACCGTTACTCGGATGCTTAGGAAAAAGGCACAAGTGTAGGTAAAGAGGAGGAAATGGCTTGGAGAGGGACGTAACAGCCGATCCTTGCGTGGCGCGTATTTAAAGGGCCACGCGTAAACGCACTAGGAATGGGTTCGAGTCGGTTGAGTGCGTAATATTTGTTCTTTTTAGGGAAAGAAACTTAATTCTTATTCCCTGGGATAGAACCAGAGGTGGTTTTCGCAACACGGGTACCAGGGTTAAAAATAAATAACTGATTCAAATGATGAAATGCGTAATTTTAATCTTAATTAAAATACAAATTTTGAATAGAAAAATAGATTTAATGAATTTAAAGTGATTATGAGATAAAAAGAGAGAGGAAGAGGGCTTAATAAAAGATATAATTTGAACATTTTAAGAATATATTTATAAAAATAAAGAATAGAAGAAAATGAATTATGAATTAAATAATAAAAAAAACTAACAATAATAATAGCAATAGATAATCATTATTCTAAGTTAATTTCTATAATTTCGGTTATCCTGGCCGTCGACCTCGGGAACACCCTGTCGATCAACCTGATCGGAGCCAGGAAGGGATATTCTACTCCAGGATAATAAATGAGGATATTATGGTCAGGAGTCGCCCTCCTGGCTTCCCTCCTGATTTCCTCGGGATCGAAGGAATCAGGGCCTATTGTATAGGCCCTCTCGGGGACGGGATCCGTCCACGGAGTGCAGGTGCTCCGGAGGAGTTCGAGGAGAGGATCTACGACCTCACTCTGTTCCTCTTGATCCTCCACGAACTCTACGCTTGGGACGGGGGAAGGGGAACGTTCCGGGCTGTCAGGCTCATGCCAAGAGACGGTCTCGTCTTCAGCAAAAGAGTCGACCTCCTCGGGTTCCCCAGGGTAAGGAGTCGGTGAGCGGACGGGAGAGGAGCATGCCTGAGGAGCAACTCCAGGAGAAGGTGTGGACGAGTTCAAAGAAACGTCCGGAGTATAGGAAGGAGTTGTGGGGCGGAACAGCTCCGGCTCAGGTTGAGGGGGCGAGGTCGATTTCGGACGCGACGGCGATGGTGTTCGCCCCGGAGTATTCTCCTCCGTTTCTAAGTCTTCATGGTTACTCGGCGAATTGGGAGGTACAGAAGGCAGAGGAGACCATGAACGCTCTGTTTTCGCTCTCGGAGGTTCAGGTGTGAGCTCCCTTGGTGCTGCCGCGAACAAGAATTGGACGAAGAAGCTTCTGACCAATTCTCTTAACTCGCGGACCTTGCGATTTCTCCGGGCGCGGCTTTTCTTAATTGACCGAAGGTTCCTTGATTCCACTAAAAGGTGTTGATTTGATTCTTAATTTAACAAAATGATTTCTGTGGGAGAAATGTCAGGGCAACACGCCGCATCACTCTTTCCGGATCCCCCTTTACGCCACCTCAAAGATTCTTTCGGTTCCTCTGACAGGATGGACCCTTACTCGAGCTAAGGTTTCGATAGTCACCATTTACTGGCGGCATATCGCAACCCCTGACACGAGGAGGCCCATTAACCAAGTCGAGTTACCGGAGAATTCGAGGGACTTTTGAGAGATGCCTATTTCGGAGAATGCAAACGGCACCCTGGCAAAACCCACGTCGTTCATTTTCAAATATATTAATTTTAAAATCTTAGTGGAACCATTTCAAACGGCCGGAGGTGAGAAGGTAGAATAAATGATGAAACTTACTTTTTGCTGTCTTCGGTTGCTTCTTGGTCGAGTCCCTTGCAACTTCTTTATTGAGCTTGGTTCGGCACAAGTCACACACAATATCGAAAGTATAAACGAGATGAAGTTCAGAGACTGAATGAGAGCGAGTCCTGCTGGAACACGCGTTTTAATAACCTCGGAAAAGGGGTGGGCTAGCGCCGGATTTCCATTTTTGGAAAAGTCAGTGCTCTGATTTGGCGGCTATGTCCCTCCACTTTTCCTTTTTCTTAATTATTGGTCCTTCGATCTTATCCCTTCTCTGATTTGCTTAAGCTCTAGTTTTCGTCCTTAGCTTTTTTTAATTAGTAGTGTGGAGTTCCCGATATCTATTGGCTCGAGAGAAGAAACTTGGTTGTACGAAACTCCGCCCGCATGGCTTCCCCTTCCAACCTTCCAGAATATTGTCATTAATAGTCGGGGAAAAATTCTTAAGGACCCCTTTTTCGTTATCACCGGGTCGCGTTTGTTTATGGGATCCGGTCGCGTGTCATATTCTTATGACTGTGGAGCTTTCACCCTCTTTATTTACGTTTCGTAGTCGCGGTTTCAAGTGCTTCACTTATCGCCAGATATTTGATATTGATTCCAAATTGTTTTAGGTTCCTTCTAATATTCTTTAAAGAGTCTTCTGTTTATATTTCCCGTTGGTGTCTATGTTGTGATTGTTCTAAATTTCATTTAAGCATCCGGCGATAAGAGTTTCAGAGTGTAGATTATTTTCTTCTGAAAGCTTGGAAGTTCTCTCTCGTCACCAAATAGTCACGGTTTACTCCCTTTATCTAATTTATTGACCGCGTGTCGGAAAAAAGGAGATGTGGAGTCCGAGGACGTAACACCCCCCGACTTAGACAAATGTTGGGGAGTAATTCACAACATTTGCATAAACAAGAATATCTCCGTTTTTCCGACACCTCTTATTCTTAGCATTGTACACATTTCTTTTTCTCCCTTCTTTTTTTTTTTTTTTTTTTTTTTTTTAGGGATTATTTTTGTACATATATGCATGAGTGCAATATTTTCTAATTTTTATCTTTGAATATATATATATATATATGTGTATATATTTTTTTTTTTTTAAATTTTTTCCACATTCATAAATTGACTGCGGGTCACATTTAGTTTATTTTTATTTCTTGCACATGTTTAAGGAGTTGTCTATGGCTCGAAAGGTGAAACGTTTTTCCTAGCGAGCGGGCCTGCTAAACAGTCCGTTCGAAATTGAGTGGGGCCATGCGGCAATTTTATTGCCTACACAATTGAGTCCCGTTTTTCTTTTTACCTGCTCCTAATAGGCAGATATTTCGGGTTTGTTTTGCTGAGCATTTAGTGAGCATAGTTCATTCACATCCCTCTTGTAGTACCATTCTACCACGTGCTTATTTCCACCATTCTCCTTGAATGGTGATACTGTTTATTTTTCCTGCAGTTACTTATTATGTGGTAATTCTAAGTTCTATCTATCCATTTATTTGCACTCGTGTATATATGTGCATTTTTAGTGTGTTTTTTTTTTTTTTTTTTTTTTTTTTTTTTATTCTAATTCAACTATTTTAGGCCTTATTTAGATTACTCGGTTTCGAGGTTATCTTATTCTAAAGGATGATTATTACAAAATTTTTGTATAGTGTATTAAGGTATATATATTTGATAATAATATGTTTATAAATGCCGTATATATATATATACTTAAAATCAAGTGGTTAAATGTATAAGTATGTTTATAATATAATGCTAATATAAGAAAAAAAAAAAAAAAAGAAAAAACATATCTCGATATATATAAAAGAAAAAATAATTACATGTATATAATAATATGCATACATGTTTATATAATAGGAGGCTTATTTTCTAGGGATTATAATTATTTTCGCCCTGGTTGGCGCAGCTGGTCTAGGCTGACCCACTGCTCCACATTGTTGGGCCCTGTCTTATAATTCACTACCACCCCAGTGCTCTTGAGTGCTGCTCCCGTTGATTCTAGGGCGTTCGCCAAGCTCCGCTGCTGGTCGCCTTTCCTCCGGATGGAAAAATCCACCTCGGCGAATTCCCCACAGGAGGGTCGGCGAATTGAAATTTGCCCCCATTGTTTTTCAATGAGGGCTTTTGCGAGGGCAATGTCCCTTTCTTGCCATCCTGATGGCTCGATGGGCTTGATGTTGTACGTTCCGCACGGGATTGCCTGCCATCTTTCTTCCATAAATCGTTCCTCCAGGCGGTAACAGTCAAATTTGCGGCGGTGAATTTTTCGCCCCCAGTCGCGTAGGTGAATCGTGACGTCGGTGTTCGATGTCACCTCTTCCACGATCCCCCTTTGCCACCGCCTCTTCTCTTTGACCGCCACCAAGGTCCCGACTTCTACCTGGTCCGGCGCCAGGCTCAAGTTTTTCCCGATCCTGTTCATCCGGATCGTCAGGAATTGGAGCAGTTCATTAATTTCTCCCTCTCCGTTCTTGAGCTTGACCCAGAAGAGGGTCGGCGACTCTACCTCCAGAACCTGGGCCTCCAGCGGTGACCGGGTCAGCTGGTGGGTGTTAATGCTTTCAATGGTGGCCATCTTCTTTTTTTCTTTTTTTTATAAAAATTTAAAATCAAACTCTTCTCTTCTTAACTTCTTTCTTCTTTTCTAAAATCAAATGGTTTTTCTTATAAGAGTGAAAAGAGATTTTAATTATGGTTAATAAAATGTTTAAGATATATATATATATGTACGTATATGCCTATATATTTATATATATATATAATGAAAATTAATGTTGCGTGTACGGAAATACACGAGGTAAATGTAGTTATAATGAAGGGAAACTGTTGCGTGTATGGAAATACACGTGGTGATATAGTTGAATTGTGATTAATTTAATTATATTTTTTCCTTTTTCCTAATGCCGCAATTGAAGAGAGTAGGATGCATTTTCCCGGTCGGGTAAAAGTGGATAGTGTCGTTCTGGTTCTGCATTGAGTTTCGTTTCGGATCCCTCGTCGGTAGGTGGTTCATTTTGCATCTGTTTTTCGTTTTCTGTTTCGGGCATTTTGGGTGCGCTGGGTTTTTCGTACCTGCGCCTCTTTTCTCCCAAATGTAATAAGAGTTGTGTTAAAGAATCCCAGATGGCTCCGATTAGGTACAATGACCATCCATATACAGTATGTAGAGCATATCCATGAACTAAAGTGTCGAGGATTAATTTGACTCCGCGAATGCATAAGAATATTCCTAACATTCCGGCGCTAATATTTCCAAAAATCAAAAATTTGCTCCACATTTTATTCCATGCAGAGGTTGCTACCTTTTCTATTGATGCTTCGTCCATTAAATTTGAAATCAGGCCCCCGTGGACAGTTGTAGGCTCCCCCATTACTCCCCTCGCTACCGTATTTAGTAACGCAGGTCGTTCCGCGGGGAACATTATGTGATCTCTTAGATGTTCGAGATCTTTTTCGCTGTAAATTCCGCTTGCTGCTAGCGATCCTGGATTTGTATAATGCCACGTTGGTTTAGTCATTGGTTTGATGGTGGTGGGGGGCAAAGTTCGTTCAGGTGTAGGTATCATTCGATACCATTCATCGTTTAAATAATACATAGTTGGAATTACTCGATTGCATGAGATTTGTGTTCCGGTTTTTGTTAATATGTGTGTTCGTGGAGATAAGAAATATGTTTCGTTATTTTTCAGTACCGGTAATTCAGAATAACATTCTTTAACGTGTTGAATCTTTACATCTACCGGTGTACATTTTATTATATGTACAACCTCTCCAGAGATTACAGCCATATAACCGGGCCCCTTCATAATTTGGTATGCGAATTCGTCAGGTGAATTAACTGCGATACTTAAGGCGTTTTTTAATACTTGTTGTTCTAAATTACAGCGTTGCTTTAATACATCTCGATATAGTGAGTTCATCTGTGACCGAATATGTTTTTCAACATATACAAATTTCGAATTTACATAGGTGAATATATCTAAATTTTCGACCGATAATGGTCTTTTCTGTGCAAATGAATCGCCCTTTGTTGTTTCCAGAATAAGTAATTTTGGATGTTCGGTTTTCGTTAGAGTATATCCGCATAACGGCTCCTCCCCTGTTTTTGTTAATGCAAACGTTATATCTTTAGTGGATAGGGAGTATACTATTTGTGGCTTTTCGTACATCGTGTCGAGCATTCGGTTCGCATATCCGTCATACAGGATGTCATAATTGTTAAATTTACAATAATCAGTCGGTAGTGTCTGCCAAAAGGTATATCCTCCGTCGATATCGATACAAGTATTATCGGTATAAGTGCATACAGTTCCCGATCGTAGTCGGATTTGATTAGCTTCTAAATTAACGGTGGCTTGATGTGTAATTAGTGTGATCGTTATTACGGCTTGTACAACAACATTATCCCAGCTGCCGTAAGGATCCGAATAATAACTGCCGGTGCAATGTCCGTCAGTACTGGCAGATCCTGCGAGCGTAACCGGTCGCATTATGGTTTGATTTACTTTCAGTCCATAAATATGGTTGTAAGTTGAGAACGAAAATGACCCGGTCGCGTGCATCTTTTTGCATTGGTCTGCCGTGGTTTCAAAAACATATTCTGCTTGTCCGTTAGCTACGGTTGAAATATGTGAATGCATGCCGCAATGATATACGTGTCGGTTTATAGATATTTTGCACTGCGTTACTTGTAATGCTTCGAATTTAGACAATTGTAACAATTGTATATAAGTTCGGTCTATTTGGGGTTGTGTTAAGGGTATATTGCAATTTTCGACGTCTAATAACGATAAAGTTGTGACATTTAAATTAGCAGATCCGCAATCGTAGCCAATTATTCCGTTCACGGTGGTTATATTCGCGAGGACGAGGACGCCCATAATCCATTTTAATCTTGAATCCATCTGAAATTATAATTTTATTTTCATTCGTTCGTTTTAATATATGATACACGTAGCCTATTCGGGTGTACTACTTTTGTGTTTCTCTTAATTCTTATTCTCACATTGTTTCTATTTAAAATTTCTAAAACTTCGTGTGGTCCAGTGTATTGATTACCAAATTTTCCTGGTTTCGGCCCCTTTAGTAAGAATACATAATCTCCAGGCTTGAAAATTTTCGGGTTAATCTTTTTATCATAATGTTTTTTAGATTTTTCTTTTGCTTCGGTTACGTTTTTGAAAGCGTTTGTCTGCAGACTATGTAATTGTGTGGCGAGCCCTATTAAATAATCGTCGTAACTTGCTAGCTTTTCTTCCGGACCGAGAGGTTCGTCCGTCGGTACCCTAGCTATTTTTCCGAATACCAGCTCATACGGCGTATGTTTTGTCGCTTCGTGTACACATGTATTGTAAT
This sequence comes from Cardiocondyla obscurior, assembly GCF_019399895.1. Lineage (NCBI taxonomy): Eukaryota > Metazoa > Arthropoda > Insecta > Hymenoptera > Formicidae > Cardiocondyla > Cardiocondyla obscurior. The sequence goes on along the minus strand of NC_091871.1, from coordinate 437,919 downwards.
TAAACATGGCAAGTCCGACCCATTTATCCCATTCCTTCTGTTCGTTGGCGTATTGTTTTAAATATTCGCCAAGAGCGTGGTGAGACCTTTCTAAAGATCCGTTTGATTGCGGGTGGAATGCTGTAGTTCTGAATTTTCGAATCCTGAATATTTTTGCAACTTTTTTGATTAGTTCACTTATAAAATTCCTTCCTTGATCGGTTAAGATTGCTTTTGGAGCCCCCATTACGCAGATGAATCTGTCTACGAATGCTTCGGCTATTGTTTCGGATGTTTGGTTTAGTAACGGTATACCCATGCAGAATTTTGTTAACTGATCTTGCATGGTCAAGATATATTCATTTCCTCTGTCAGTTTTTGGCAGAGGTCCCACAATATCCATGGCAATTTTATCGAAGGACGTTCCCGGTGTGTCTGTTATTAACATAGGTTGTTTCGTTTTTACTCTTACTAATTTTTTCAGCTGACATTGTAAGCATTGTTGAATATATAATTGTACTTCCTGTTTTAGATTTTCCCAATAATATTTATGTTTAATCCTGTTATATGTTTTATTCACACCACGATGTCCTCCCGTTGGAGAACAATGCATTTCTCCGATTATTGACGATCGGAGATCTCTAGGAGGATATTTTATTGACCCATTACAAATTATTAATTTTATCGGTGATTTTAGAAAGATTATATGTAGTAGGTTTTTAATTTCATGCCATGGTACATTATTTACTAAGTCGGTTTTTGCAATACTAATAGTTTGTAAATTTAGTTCGTCGGTGATTGCTCGTAAGTTTTTTATTGCTGTGGTTATGTATTGTAAGGTTAAAGTTGGTTCTTCTCGGACTCCTTCACTGATTGGTAAAATTACATGATAATGTTTTTTGTATTTTATCGGTTGCGCTTCTCCTAAAGTGAGTGCTTTAATTTGTGGAAGTTCATTTCTCTCAAATAATTTTTGTGAACCAGAATCTAAAGGGTTTCCTTTAGTGTCAGTGAAGTATGTGATGTTATCTTTTCGTAAGAAGAGTAAGTCACGGGTTTCGATTATATTGTTAGGTATGTCCTGAATATCTGTAACAACAAATAAATTTCTATTTTCCTCTGTCTCACTTTCGCTATCACTTCCATCGTCGCTCTCTTTTTCCTTGTCGAGGTCCTCCTTTTGAATTTCAAGTTCTTCTACTTGTTCGTTTTTCTTTTTAATTATATTTTCTTTTAACTGTTCCATTCTTTCTTTCTTAGCTGTTTGGCTTCGTGTTAGAATTCGATGCTCTTCCGGTGGATCATGAATTAACGCTTTTTCCACAATTTCCTGTGACGATTCGTTTAATTCTTGTTCTGTAAATGGTATTGAATCATTTTTGCTTATTCCATTTTTATTTATTTCCTTTTCTATTTCTTCCTCATCAGATAAATATAATTTATAATCGTTGTCTTCTTCACTGTCATTATCAGATTCCTCCAGCATTTGCGCGATTAATTCTGCATCCTTAGGATCATTCGGATTTAATTTTTTCATTGGTTTAATTATGTTGCATTGCTTTTCCTCCACCGGATTTCTTGATAATGCATCTGCGTTTACATTCGTTTTTCCGGCCTTATACACTACATCGTAGTCATACTCGGCTAATTTCAATCGCCATCGTAATATGCGCATATTTGCATCTTGCGCATTTTTAAACCAAAGCAATGGTTTATGGTCCGTGACTAAAGTGAACTTCCGACCGTATAGGTATGGTCGGAAATGTTTCACACAATAAACTATTGCTAATGCCTCTTTCTCGTATGTGTCATATTTTACTTCATTTTCTGTCAATGTTCGTGATGCGTATGCCACAGGTTGATCTTTGTTTACTATTCCTTGTGACAAAATTCCTCCTACGGCTATTCCTGAGGCATCCGTGGTTAGTATAAATGGTTGTGAGAAATCTGGATATTGCAATACAGGCTCTTCACATAATTTTTGTTTTAGTGATTCAAATGCTTCTTCCTGACTTGGAGTCCATTCGAATGCTGTGTCATTTTTTAATAATGCGGTTAGTGGTTTAGCTAATTTTGAGAAGCTTGGAATAAACCTTCGGTAGTACCCAGCCAGGCCTAAAAATTGTTTAATATTTTTAGGCGTTTTTGGTCGCGGAAATGATTTGACGGCTTCCAGCTTTTTCGGATCTGGCGTTACGCCGTCCTTGCTAATTACATGACCGAGATAAGTTACTTTTGATTTTAAAAATTCACACTTATCTGGCTGTAATTTCAGGTTCGCTTCTCGTAACCGCTGTATTAATAAATTGAATTTCCTTTCATGTTCTTCTAATGTTTTTGTATATATGACTATGTCATCCATATACACAAATAATTCGCGCCCCTGCAATCTTGTTAGTACAAGATCCATTAACCTTTGGAAGGTTGCAGGCGCGTTTTTTAATCCGAAGGGCATTCTTTCGAATTCATAGTGCCCGAACGGAGTTGTGAAAGCCGTTTTATGGCTATCCTTCGGATCCATTTTTATCTGATGAAATCCGGAAGCTAGATCACAGACGGAGAAATATTTAGCACCGCCTAACTGATCCAGTATATCAACGATGTTAGGTAATGGATAAGCGTCTCCAATTGTTTTTTCATTGAGGCTTCTGAAATCCAACACCATTCTCCATCGTTTATTTCCTTGTGAATCGTCTTTCTTTGGCACGATCCATATGGGTGTATTATACGGTGACTGTGAAGGTTTTACTATCCCTCCTTTCAACAGTTCGTCCACTTGTTTATTTATTTCCTCCTTATGTTTTTGTGGAAACCGATACTGCCGGGTGTTAATCGGTTGGTCATCCGTTGTGGGTATCTGATGCTGCAGTACCTGAGTGCAGGTCAGTTTTTCTCCGGGTATGTGAAATCTGTCTTGGCTCTTTTTAATGAGATCTGTTACATTTTCCTTTTCGTCAGCGCTTATATGCTCTAAACGCAATAATTCTATTATTTCAGAGAGGCGCTTATTTTCCTGCTCGTTTATTATGGCCAGGCATTGCGCACTAATTTTATCCTTTCTTTTTCCTTGGTTTGGACGATAAGTCATAGATTCTTCTATTATTTGTCGTGATTGTTTTTCCATGGAGGTTGAGATTCTTGAAGACGGTTTGTTAATTGTAGTTTTATTTTTATTATTATTAATTTTACATTTATCGTATAAATGTAACTTCTCCGTTAATTCTTCGAAGGTAATGTGAGAGGGAATAATTTCATTATTTCCGGGTTCTCTGACTCGCGGAAATTTTAATTCTTTTATCATTTTTAATGGATCCATTCTGGAATTACTGGAGGGGGTCATATCACGTAGTGAGGTTTGGAAATTTCCCTCCTCGTGATTGACAGGAATCGAATCTTTGGAAATTTTAGATTCTACTTGTGAGGCTTGGAGATTTACCTCTTTATTTATTATATTTCCCGGCGATGTCCTGGCATCCTTCTCCTGGGCAATTAAATTTATATATTTTTCTTCTTGGAACGGGGTTTGGAAATTTCCCCCATTATTGATTTCATTAAGGCTGTTACCAGGCGATGTCTTCGCATCCTTCTCCTGTGTAATCTTTATTTTATTTTCCTCTCTCCTTTTAATTTTCTTCTGGATTTTGTCTTCAAGAAATTTTTCATCGTTGAAGTCTTGATGGCAGAGATCGTTGCTATCATGATTTCCTCCGTCATAGGTTTCTTTGACCTCGGAGTCTCGCGACTCTTCAACGGTCTGCCATTCTTTATTATTCTTCTCGAAGTTTCCTTCCTGCATCTCGCTTAACGGTAGCAGTTGTATTGTAGGTACCTGAACTTCGATAGGTTCGTTCAGTGTACTGATTATGTTTAAGTAAGCTTTTCCGTCTTCGTTGGTAGCGACGGTATCTCCCAGATAAATACCGTGAACGACTTTCATTCGCGGTACATATCCGACTTCAATTTCCGGATTTGAGATTCGTACAAAGAATAGAGATTCGGCCTGTGGTGGAACGGTAATTGTCTCGGGAGTGGAGAATGAAATTTTTTCCCCCGATATTTCTAAATGTCCTTCGGCATAGTCAATTCGCGAATTTGTTTGTTTGAAAAAATCATTACCTAATATTCCGGCTTGAGAAATTGGAAAATCTTTTGATACAATGTGAAAAATTACTTGTTTTTTGAATAACGGCATTATTACTCTTCCAAGAGTATACACCGGATAATCATTTATTCCGTTCAGTCTCAAAATATTTCCGTAATCGATTTTTAATTTATCTGAAATTAAATTTTCTTTAATTATATTCGGGCCTGAACCTGTATCTAACATAAAAGTCGCGTTTTGATTCCGATTATTTAAATTCACCTGTATCGTGGGTACATGGCTATGCCTATCTAAATTTACGGTGACCGGCCGAATTTCTGGCTCCATTCTTTGTCTCATTTCCGGGGAGTTACCACTGGGTGTGAGATCCGTCCGGACCCCTGCTGCACACCCATCTTGGAGGGGCCACTGGCGTTTCCCGCACTCATCGCTTCACGCCTCTTATTGTTAGCAATTCTCAGCTCGCAATTGTCTAACACATGGCCATCTTTCTTGCAGTAGCGGCAGTTCTCTACTCCTTTGGAGTTACTCTGCCTCACATTACTACGGCATTCCTTTGCCGTATGACCGAACCCTTCGCATATTTGACACGCTACTCGTGTTCTAGGCTCGGCCGCTCTTGATTCTTGCTGTTTTTTCCAGCAAGTGTTTGCGGTGTGTCCCGACTTTTCACACCACTGACAGATTAGTGTTGTCCTAACTTGGTTATTATTATTACCGTTACTGTTATTAAATCTGCAATTTCTTGCATTGTGACCGGGTTTATTACAGATTTGACAATTAAATTTATTTTCTTGAATTAAATTTATAAACCGACGGTTATTAGTTTCACGTAACCGACATTTTTCGGCACTATGTCCGCGTTTCTTACAAATCTGACAAATTAAAATTTCGTTTGGAGCATTAAAATGGTTCCCGGTTTGTATCGTTAACTTCCTGCAGTTCGAGGCAACGTGCCCTTCTTTGAGGCATAACTGGCAAGTTTCCCGAGAACGATCCGTATTTGATGATTTGGGGATGGCTGAGATTTTACCGTGTCGTATTTCAGTAATTTCACGTAGCTCTCTCTCTATATTCAAGGCATCGTTAACAGTTTCGTGCACATCTAAATCCCTTTTTACCCTTTGCTCTATTTCCGCTTTTAATCCTCGTATAAAACATTTGCACACGTCTTTTCTAAGGTATTTCTGATTTCAGCTAATTGCTCGTAATCGTCAGTCATTCTTTTGTGCACGTCCATTATTCTGTTTCCCAGAAGTCTCACTCTGTTAGCATACGTGATTACATCTTCTTCGTTTTTTTGATATACTCTACCCAATTCCCCCTGTAGTTGATAAACATTTTTATCTTGTCCAAAAATGTTCTCTAAAAATTTAGTTAATTGGGCCACGGTATCAAATTCTCTCCCCTGGATCGTACGTCGAGCTTCGCCTGTTATCCGCGTTCGAATTACTTTCGCGAATTGTTCCTCGGCTTCGGGGGGCAACATATTCTTTGCCTCCTCACATCCTTCCACAAAATAATTTATGGAGATGTTTTTGCCATCGAAGAAGGGAACCGCCTCCACTGCATATTTTAATGTGGCGAACGGGTTTATATTCGCCATTTTCTTAGGTTCTACTACAGGTTCGGTTTTACTATAATACGCTTGTAATCGCTTTGGCACCAAGGGAACTCGTGTATCGTCTAATTTAATTGTAAAACCCTCCGTTACCTCGGATATATCAGGCAAAGGAGTAGATACGCATTCAGTGATGGTTTGTAAAGGAGTAGGTTGTTTAAGTTGTGGATTTTTGGCCACGGTAGGTGTCGAGGTGTGTATCTGAGGTTGCGTCTGTTTTGGTTTAGACGATTGTTCTACCGCAGCTTTATAGTTTTTATCTACTTCCTCCTTATCGGATTTTGCTCTGGTCTCCATTTGCGAAAAACACGCTCAACATCCCGGACGAGCCCCCAAAAATCAGCTGTATGTTACGTCAGAGGTAGGAAATTTTAAATGGGTTCATTCACCGTTACTCGGATGCTTAGGAAAAAGGCACAAGAGTAGGTAAAGAGGAGGAAATGGCTTGGAGAGGGACGTAACAGCCGATCCTTGCGTGGCGCGTATTTAAAGGGCCACGCGTAAACGCACTAGGAATGGGTTCGAGTCGGTTGAGTGCGTAATATTTGTTCTTTTTAGGGAAAGAAATTTAATTCTTATTCCCTGGGATAGAACCAGAGGTGGTTTTCGCAACACGGGTACCAGGGTTAAAAATAAATAACTGATTCAAATGATGAAATGCGTAATTTTAATCTTAATTAAAATACAAATTTTGAATAGAAAAATAGATTTAATGAATTTAAAGTGATTATGAGGTAAAAGAGAGAGGAAGAGGGCTTAATAAAAGATATAATTTGAACATTTTAAGAATATATTTATAAAAATAAAGAATAGAAGAAAATGAATTATGAATTAAATAATAAAAAAAACTAACAATAATAATAGCAATAGATAATCATTATTCTAAATTAATTTCTATAATTTCGGTTATCCGGGCCGTCGACCTCGGGAACACCCTGTCGATCAACCTGATCGGAGCCAGGAAGGGATATTCTACTCCAGGATAATAAATGAGGATATTATGGTCAGGAGTCGCCCTCCTGGCTTCCCTCCTGATTTCCTCGGGATCGAAGGAATCAGGGCCTATTGTATAGGCCCTCTCGGGGACGGGATCCGTCCACGGAGTGCAGGTGCTCCGGAGGAGTTCGAGGAGAGGATCTACGACCTCACTCTGTTCCTCTTGCTCCTCCACGAACTCTACGCTCGGGACGGGGGAAGGGGAACGTTCCGGGCTGTCAGGCTCATGCCAAGAGACGGTCTCGTCTTCAGCAAAAGAGTCGACCTCCTCGGGTTCCCCAGGGTAAGGAGTCGGTGAGCGGACGGGAGAGGAGCATGCCTGAGGAGCAACTCCAGGAGAAGGTGTGGACGAGTTCAAAGAAACGTCCGGAGTATAGGAAGGAGTTGTGGGGCGGAACAGCTCCGGCTCAGGTTGAGGGGGCGAGGTCGATTTCGGACGCGACGGCGATGGTGTTCGCCGCGGAGTATTCTCCTCCGTTTCTAAGTCTTCATGGTTACTCGGCGAATTGGGAGGTACAGAAGGCAGAGGAGACCATGAACGCTCTGTTTTCGCTCTCGGAGGTTCAGGTGTGAGCTCCCTTGGTGCTGCCGCGAACAAGAATTGGACGAAGAAGCTTCTGACCAATTCTCTTAACTCGCGGACCTTGCGATTTCTCCGGGCGCGGCTTTTCTTAATTGACCGAAGGTTCCTTGATTCCACTAAAAGGTGTTGATTTGATTTTTAATTTAACAAAATGATTTCTGTGGGAGAAATGTCAGGGCAACACGCCGCATCACTCCTTCCGGATCCCCCTTTACGCCACCTCAAAGATTCTTTCGGTTCCTCTGACAGGATGGACCCTTACTCGAGCTAAGGTTTCGATAGTCACCATTTACTGGCGGCATATCGCAACCCCTGACACGAGGAGGCCCATTAACCAAGTCGAGTTACCGGAGAATTCGAGGGACTTTTGAGAGATGCCTATTTCGGAGAATGCAAACGGCACCCTGGCAAAACCCACGTCGTTCATTTTCAAATATATTAATTTTAAAATCTTAGTGGAACCATTTCAAACGGCCGGAGGTGAGAAGGTAGAATAAATGATGAAACTTACTTTTTGCTGTCTTCGGTTGCTTCTTGGACGAGTCCTTGCAACTTCTTTATTAAGCTTGGTTCGGCACAAGTCACACACAATATCGAAAGTATAAACGAGATGAAATTCAGAGACTGAATGAGAGCGAGTCCTGCTGGAACACGCGTTTTAATAACCTCGGAAAAGGGGTGGGCTAGCGCCGGATTTCCATTTTTGGAAAAGTCAGTGCTCTGATTTGGCGGCCATGTCCCTCCACTTTTCCTTTTTCTTAATTATTGGTCCTTCGATCTTATCCCTTCTCTGATTTGCTTAAGCTCTAGTTTTCGTCCTTAGCTTTTTAATTAGTGGTGTGGAGTTCCCGATATCTATTGGCTCGAGAGAAGAAACTTGGTTGTACGAAACTCCGCCCGCATGGCTTCCCCTTCCAACCTTCCAGAATATTGTCATTAATAGTCGGGGAAAAATTCTTAAGGACCCCTTTTTCGTTATCACCGGGTCGCGTTTGTTTATGGGATCCGGTCGCGTGTCATATTCTTATGACTGTGGAGCTTTCACCCTCTTTATTTACGTTTCGTAGTCGCGGTTTCAAGTGCTTCACTTATCGCCAGATATTTGATATTGATTCCAAATTGTTTTAGGTTCCTTCTAATATTCTTTAAAGAGTCTTCTGTTTATATTTCCCGTTGGTATCTATGCTGTGATTGTTCTAAATTTCATTTAAGCATCCGGCGATAAGAGTTTCAGAGTGTAGATTATTTTCTTCTGAAAGCTTGGAAGTTCTCTCTCGTCACCAAATAGTCACGGTTTACTCCCTTTATCTAATTTATTGACCGCGTGTCGGAAAAAAGGAGATGTGGAGTCCGAGGACGTAACACTAGCTAACTTTTCCTCCGGGCCGAGAGGTTCGTCCGTCGGTACTCTAGCTATTTTTCCGAATACTAATTCATATGGTGTATGTTTCGTGGCTTCATGTACAGTGACCGGCAATAATGGCCTATCGTACTGCGGCGGCGGCGGCTCCCGCGCGTGAGGTGGGGTAGTGTGCGTGAGGCCTCACCGCGGATCGCGTACGGCATTTAAAATTGTCTTTCTCAAGACAGAAAACGAAAATTATCCCAAAATTAAATTATACGTAATGTAAAAATATATATTTAAAATATAAGTAACATGAGTATTTATTTTCGATTGTTAAAAGTCGCGAAATGTCTTAAAGTATACGCTAGAATTAATAGCGTACTCTTGCGATATACTTCTATCCTTGTCTACCCGTATAAACACGAACGCGTGCAAGCGAAAGAGCGAAGGTGCGCCTATAATAATTCCTTAGCGTTCACTCATGCTTTCTCTCTCACACGCACGGGTCGCGAGCGAGAGAGAGCATGAGAACGCCTCCCACCAAATTTTCCCCCGTCCTCTCGCTCCTTTCGGCATTCCCTGCCTCACGTACGCGATCCGCGGTGAGGCCTCATGCATGAAATATGCACACTACCCCACCTCTCGCGCGGGAGCCGCCGTCGCCGCAGTGCGACAGGCCATTATTGCCGGGCACTGTACACAGGTGTTGTAATTAAACATAGCAAGTCCGACCCACTTATCCCATTCCTTTTGCTCATTTGCGTATTGCTTTAAATATTCGCCAAGAGCATGATGAGATCTTTCCAAAGATCCATTGGATTGTGGGTGAAATGCTGTTGTTCGAAATTTTCGTATCCTAAATATTTTCGCTACCTTTTTAATTAAATTACTTATAAAATTTCTACCTTGGTCGGTTAATATTGCTTTCAGACTCCCATTACACAAACAAATCTGTCTACGAATACTTCGGCTATTGTTTCAGATGTCTGGTTTTGTAGAGTATGCCCATGCAGAATTTCGTTAATTGATCTTGCATGGTCAAGATATATTCATTTCCTCTAGGTTTTGGTAGTGGCCCACAATATCCATAGCAATTTTATCAAAGAAGTTCCAGTGTGTCAGTTATTAGCATGGGCTGCTTAGTTTTTACCCTGACTAATTTTTTTAACTGACACTGTAAACATTGTTGAATATACAGCTGAACTTCCTGTTTTAAATTCTCCCAATAATACTTGTGTTTAATTCTATTGTATGTTTTATTTACTCCGCGGTGTCCCCCCGTTGGTGAACAATGCATTTCTCCGATTATCGACGACCGGAGATCTCTGGGAGGATATTTTATTGATCCGTTGCAAATTATTAATTTTGTAGGTGAATTTAAGAAAATTATGTGTAATAGATTTTTGATTTCGCTCCATGGTACTGTTACGTCAGGTTTAGGAATAATTTTAATGGAAGGATTACCGGTTCTCAATGACTAGGAGATGGATCAAGAGCAGGTAAAGGGAAGAGAGAGAGAGACGCAACTACCAATTCTTGCGTGACGCGTGCGAGACAACGTCACGCGTATTAAGCGCTAGGAATGTATTAGAACGAGAAAGATTTGAATTAGCGCGATTTTGTTCTTTTGAGGAAGAATTTTACTTCTTGTTCCCAGGGAAAGAACCGGAGGTGTTTCGCAGTAAATGGAGCTAATGGTTCATTAAAGAAAATTTCAAAGATCTGTTTAACGAGATTTAATTTAACATTCTTTATTATTATTATTATTATTATTTTTTTAAAATTGATGTCAAATAGAGATGATACATTTAAAATTTATGATAATGATAAACCCAGAGACTTTAACTAAATTAAATAAACAAAACATCTTTATATTTTACAAAAGTGCGCGGGAAAAAATAACATAAGAAAAGTTCAAAGAAAATAGAAATATTTATCGAGGTCGATCTCGATTATTTCCGAGATCCTGGCAGATGATCTCGAAAACACGATCAATCAGCCTGATCGGGCTAAAGGGGTGTTCCACGGGATAAGACGTTCTGATCAGGAGATGCCCTGCTGGCCTCTCTCCTGATCTCCTCAGGATCAAAGGAATCAGGGCCTATGGTGAAGGCCCTTTCGGGGACGGGATCCGTCCACGGAGAGCAAGTCCTCCGGAGGAGCTCGAGGAGAGGATCTATGATCGCTCTGGGTTTCTCTTGCCCGCCGAGGAACTCTACGCTCGGGGCGGGGGAGGGGGAAGGCTCTGGGCCGTCAGACTCTTGCCAAAAGACGGTATCGTCATCAGCAATGGAGTCGACCTCTCAGGCTCCCCGGATGAGGTATCGGGGACGGAATTGGAGAGGAGCATGCTCTAGGTGCAGCTCCCGGAGAATGAATCGAGATGTCCGGAGAATAGGAAGGAGTCGTAGGGCGGAACTGCTCCAAATCAGGCTCTGACTCGGTCGCATTGACGCTATTTTTCGGCGTATCCGGAGAAGGGAATTCCCTAGGTTCTTCGACGTTCAGAGGAACTTCTTCAGGAGCCGGCGAAGTCGGGGAGCTGGGGGTTGAGGGGACCGACCTCTCTCCTCTTCTTCGGGGAGGGTCGGTTCTAATCTCCCTGGCGCCGCCGCGAATAAATATTGTATAAAGAAGGACCGGATAAGGCCCCTCAGATTCCGAATTTGCCGATTTCGGCGAGCCCGGCTTTTCTTTAGAGTTCTTAAGTTCGATGATTCCACTAAAAGGATTTCATTTTAATGAATTAAATTAATAAATGAATCTTGGAGGAGAATATGGCTGGGCATCACGTCTCACAGCTCCTTTCGGATCTCCCTGCTGCCACCCCAAGTTTCTCTGGTTCCTCAAGCCGAATGGAGCCTTACTCAAGTCAAGGTTTTGATAGTCACCATTTACTGGCGGCATATCGCAACCTCCGACAAAAGGAAGCCCGCTAGATAGGCTGAGGCACCCGAAAACGAGAGGATTCGAGGGAGAGATAACGAAATAATTAAGCGTGAACGGCACCTGACTATTCCCTCAATTTTCATTTTTTACTTATATAAATATATGAATACAAATCAAATAAAACTATTTAGTGGAACCGTTCAAAGGAAAAAGGGGAATAAATAAATGATAGCACTTACTACTTGTTGTCTTCAAATTCACTCGGATGAGATCTCGAGATGTTTCCTTTATTTCGCCCACACAAGATGATCACAAACACTTAAAGATTTTTGAAACAACTGAGCAACTGAGCAATTTAAATTTTAAGAACAGAATGAATGAGCTTTTTAGAACAGAATTGAGAGCGAGCGTCGTCGGGACGCTCGGTTTTATAAGCTCGGAAAAGGGGAGGACCAGCGCCAGATTCTAAGTCTTATCCGAATTTTGAATTCTATTCGTTAGGCTTATTCCTCCACTTTTCCGTCTTCACAATTATTGGTCGCCTTTCTTAATTTTCTAAGTTTTCGCCCTTAGTTTCTAATTTTGGTGAGGAGTTCCCGATATCTATTGGTCCAGGAGAAAATGTTTATGAGCTCCCCTCTACATGGTTTTAGCCCTTCCAAGCTTCCAGATAACAGATTCGAAAAAGCTTTAGGTAACCTTTTTTTTACCGGCAGCGTGCAATTGCTGCCTGAGTTTTATAGTTTCCAGCCGCGTATCCCAATTTTTATTATTACAGGCTTTTTGCCTCCTTTCTAATCCTAGGATCCGCGGCGGAATTTGATTTTACTGAATTGTTTTTCTTCCAGAATTTCCCTCGTGTTCCGCCAGACATTTATTATTAGTTTAAGATATTCCGAGCTATTAATGTTTTATGAATATTTTGACAAATCCTTTCGTTTCGATTTTTTTATATTCCACATCTGTTGCACAATTGTTTTTGGTTCCTTCTTTTATTTTATACATCTGGCGATTCAGGATATTCCGTCAGTTAGAATTATTTTTTCTGGAAACTTAGAACCGTCTCCTTTGGTCCCAATACATTCGGTATACCTTTTACTATCTACTTTATCTACCATGTGTCGGAAAAAGGAGATGTGGAGTTACAGGACGTAACACCCCCCGATTTAGACAAATGTTGGGGTAGGTTACACAACATTTGCATAGACAAAAATATCTCTTTTTTTCGACACTTCACATTTTTTTTTTATTTTATTCTATTGATTATTACGTAAATGAATCCTTTTGAATAAATATATATATATATATATATATGATTATGTTTTCGGATATGTATATTTAACATAATTTATTTTAAGTAATTTTTAGGGAAAGATTTTTTTTTTTATTTTATTTTGTAAGGTAACTACAGGGTAGGTTTTTATTTTTATTTTATTCCTTGCATGTGTTCAGTTAGTTTGCATGTGACGTGAAGGTTGGGACTTTCTCTTGTTGGAAAGAGTTTTGAATGGTTCGATTTATGATTTCGAACATTCCTGGACCATCTTAGCTCGAGGGAGACCGTGCAGTATCTTTATTACTTACACGTTTGAATCTCGTTCCTCAATAGGTCCTTCAGGTACCTCGGTCAATTTTGTCAAACATGTGGAGGATAATTTTATTTATTCGTCCATAACCTTCTTGTAGCATTCCGCCGGCACGCGTCTGTTTCCCACCACTCTCCTTGAGTGGCGGTATTATTCCCTTTCTTTCCCCCTGCAGTCCCTTATGTTATTTTCAAAAATAATTTTTTTTTTCAACTAGTCTATTTATTTTACGTCATTATATATATATATATATTTATATATGTGTACAATATACTTATTATTATTTTATTTTATTTTCAAATATTTTATACTTAAGATTATTTGAAAAAGATTGATGCTTCTTAAAGGAAAGTAAGAGATACAGGAAAAGAGAAATAAAAGAAATTAAAAATTTTACAATTCTAAGGAATGCTTATATATTTTTTTTAAAAAAAAAAAAAAAAAGAAATATTTGTATATTTATAATGATTAAACAGATACATAATTATTGTATAGTTCGCTTTTCTTGCTATATTTTTTTTATTTTTTTTTTTTATATATATATATAAATGATTATTATATGCCTAATATTAAAATCCTTAACTTACTACTGAGTAACTTACTATTGTATGTATATGCGTTTATTTTGACTTACAATTATGTGTATATATGATTTAATAATGGTAGTACTAAAGGGGTTAATAGTGACTTAAAATTAGATTTGCCCCGCCATTCTTAGCCGGCGCAGGCTGACCAGTTGCTCAACATTGTTGGGCCCGGATTTATAGTTTAAAACCACTCCGGGGCTCTTGTACGCGACCCCGATGTGTTCGAGCGCGCTTGCCAGGTCTCGGTACTGGAAGTCGCTCTTGCCCTGGAGGGAGAATTTCACTTCTGCAAACTCTCCCCAGGATGGCCGGATTATCCGGATTTCGCCCCATTGCTTTTCTAATAGGGCCCTAACAAGGGCAGTGTCCCGCTCGGTCCATCCGGAGGGGTTCGTGGGCCTGATACCATACGTCCCGCATGGTACGGCTTGCCACGGCTGCTCCATAAATCTTTCTTCTAGGCGGCAGCAATCAAATTTTCGCCGGTGAATTTTTCGCCCCCAATCTCGTAGGTGGATCGTGACGTCAGTATGCGAGGTCACTTCCGTCACGATCCCCCTCTGCCACCGTCTTTTCTCTCTAACAGCAACTGTCGTCCCCACCTTGACGCAATCCGGCGCCAGCGTTAAGTTCTTTCCTATACGATTCATTCGAATCGATAGGTATTGGAGGAGCTCGTTCAGCTCCTCTTCTCCATTTTTTATCTTCACCCAAAAAAGGGTTGGCGACTCCACCTCCAACACCTGCACTACTAGCGGGGAGCGAGTCAGTTGATGGGTGTCAATATAAGAAATGGTTGCCATTTTTAGTTTTCCTTCTTCTTTCTTCTTACTCCCCTTTTTCTTCTTTCTTACTTCTTTCTTCTTATTCTAAAACAAAAGATTTCTTTAATAATAAAGAAAGAAAAATATTCTAATTTTTTTTTATTTTAAAGATCCTATGGACATGAATTATATATATAAAAGAAATGAAAGTCTGTTGCGTGTACGGAAATACACGAAGTAAATGCGGCCGTAAAGAAAAAATCTGTTGCATGTATGGAATTACATGTATTATGATCAAATTGAAGTTTTTATTGTCGTAGTTGTAGAGAATAAGTTGCATTCTCTCGGGCTGGAAGAAGAGGATAATGTCGTTCCTGTTTTTCCTCATGATTCATTTCAGGTTCTTCAATAGGAGGCAATTCATTTTTTTGTTGTTTTTCAATCTCTGGCTCAGGCATTTTCGGTGCGCTTGGTTTTTCATATTTTTGTCTCTATTCTCCTAAGTGTAATAATAGTTGTGTTAGTGAGTCCCAGATGGCTCCGATTAAATACAGAGACCATCCGTATACCGTATGCAGCGCGTACCCATGAACGAGAGTGTCGAGAATTAATTTAACTCCGCGAATGCACAGGAATATTCCTAGCATTCCGGCGCTGATATTTCCGAAAACCAAAAATTTACTCCACATTTTATTCCATGCGGAGGTTGCTACTTTCTCTATTGATGCCTCGTCCATGAGATTAGAAATTAATCCTCCATGTATCGTTGTAGGTTCTCCCATTACTCCCCTTGCTACTGTATTAAGTAGCGCAGGTCGTTCTGCGGGGAACATTATGTGATCTCTTAGATGTTCGAGATCTTTTTCGCTGTAAATTCCGCTGGCTGCAAGTGATCCTGGATTTGTATAATGCCATGTTGGTTTAGTCATAGGCTTTATTGTGGTGGGGGGTAAGGTTCGTTCCGGTGTGGGTATCATTCGATACCATCCGTCGTTTAAGAAATACATAGGAGGTATTACTCTATTGCATGAGATTTGAGTTCCGGTTCTGGTTAATATATGAGTTCGTGGTGATAAGAAATATGTCTCGTTATTTTTAAGTACTGGCAATTCGGAATAACATTCTTTTATATGTTGAATTTTTACATCAACAGGTGTACATTTTATTATGTGTACAACTTCTCCGGAAATAACGGCCATATATCCAGGCCCTTTCATTATTTGATATGCAAATTCGTCAGGTGAATTTACTGCGATACTTAATGCATTTTTCAATACTTGTTGTTCTAAATTGCAGCGTTGTTTTAGTACATCTCGATATAATGAATTCATTTGCGAGCGGATATGTTTTTCTACGTATACAAATTTTGAGTTTACATAAGTAAATATGTCTAAATTTTCGACGGATAATGGTCGCTTTTGTGCAAATGAATCTCCTTTCGTGGTTTCCAAAATTAATAATTTAGGATGCTCGGTTTTTGTCAAAGTATATCCACATAACGGTTCTTCTCCTGTCTTGGTTAATGCGAATGTTATATCATGCGTAGATAATGAATATACTACTTGCGGTTTTTCGTAGAGTGTATCGAGCATTCGGTTTGCATATCCTTCATATAAAATATCGTAGTTATTAAATTTGCAATAATCGGTCGGTAATGTTTGCCAGAATGTGTAACCCCCATCGATATCGATGCAATTATTATCTGTATAAGTACATACAGTTCCTGATCTTAGGCGAATCTGATTCGCCTCCAAATTGACAGTAGCTTGATGAGTAATTAAAGTAATTGTTATTATGGCTTGTACAACAACATTGTCCCAGCTTCCGTAAGGGTCCGAATAATAACTGCCGGAACAATGTCCGTCGGTACTTGCAGTTCCTGCAAGCGTAATTGGTCGCATTATCGTTTGATTTACTTTTAATCCGTAAACGTGATTATATGTTGAGAATGAGAATGATCCCGTTGCGTGCATCTTTTTGCATTGATCGACTGTAGTCTCGAAAATATATTCGGCTTGCCCGTTGGCTACTGTTGAAATATGTGAGTGCATTCCGCAATGGTATACATTTCGATTTATTGAAACTTTACACTGTATTACAGGTATTCCCTCGAATTTAGATAATTGCAGCAGTTGTATGTAGGTTCGGTCTACCTGAGGCTGTGTTAACGGTATATTACAGTTTTCAACGTCCAGTAACGATAAGGTTGTGATATTTAAATTCGCCGATCCACAATCATAACCGATTATCCCGTATGTTTTTTTAGTAATATATGCTAAGATGACCGTGACAACAATCCATTTAAATCTCGAATCCATCTGAAAATATAATATTTTTTTATTCTCATCCGTTCGGTTTTATATATGATACTCGGAGTCTGTTTGGATGTACTACTTTCGTATTTTTCTTAATTCTTATTCTCACGTTGTTTTTATTTAAGATTTCTAAAACTTCGTGGGGCCCTGTATATTGATTGCCAAATTTTCCTGGCTTTGGCCCTTTTAATAAAAATACATAGTCGCCGGGTTTAAAAATTTTCGGATTTATCTTCTTGTCGTAATGTTTTTTAGATTTTTCTTTTGCCTCAGTTACATTTCTGAAGGCATTAACTTGCAAATTATGGAGTTGTGTAACTAAACTTATCAAATAATCATCGTAATTGGCTAATTTTTCCTCCGGACCGAGTGGTTCGTCCGTCGGTACTCTGGCTATTTTCCCGAATACTAGTTCGTATGGTGTATGTCTTGTTGCTTCATGTACGCAAGTATTATAGTTGAACATGGCGAGTCCGACCCATTTGTCCCATTCCTTTTGTTCATTGGCGTATTGCTTTAAATATTCGCCAAGAGCGTGGTGAGACCTCTCTAACGAGCCGTTTGATTGCGGGTGAAATGCTGTGGTTCGGAATTTTCGTATTCTAAATATTTTCGCCACTTTCTTGATTAATTCACTCACGAAATTCCTCCCTTGATCGGTTAAAATTGCCTTTGGGGCGCCTAATACACAGATAAATCTGTCTACAAATACTTCGGCGATTGTTTCGGATGTCTGATTTTGTAATGGTACGCCCATGCAGAATTTTGTCAGCTGGTCTTGCATGGTCAGAATATATTCATTTCCTCTGTCTGTTCTTGGCAGAGGCCCTACAATGTCCATGGCAATTTTGTCAAAAGATGCTCCTGGTGTGTCAGTTATTAGCATGGGTTGTTTGGTTTTTACCCTGACTAATTTTTTTAACTGACACTGTAGACATTGCTGAATATATAATTGAACTTCTTGTTTTAAATTTTCCCAGTAGTATTTATGTTTAATTCTATTATATGTTTTATTTACTCCGCGATGTCCCCCCGTTGGTGAACAATGCATTTCTCCGATTATTGACGATCGGAGATCTCTAGGAGGATATTTTATTGCTCCGTTGCAAATTTTTATTTTCGTAGGTGAGTTTAAGAAAATTATATGTAGCAAGTTTTTAATTTCGCCCCAAGGTACATTGTTTATTAGATCAGTTTTCGCAATACTAACTGTTTGCAAATTTAATTCGTCGGAGATTATTCGCAAATTTTTTATGGCTGTAGATATGTATCGCAAAGTTAAAGTTGGTCCTTCCCGGACTCCTTCGCTGATTGGTAAAATAATATGATAATATTTCTTGTATTTAATCGGTTGCGCTTCCCCTAAGGCAAGCGTTTTAATTTTCGGTAATTCATTCCTCTCAAATAATTTTTGTGAACCAGAATCCAAAGGATTTCCTTCAATGTCAGTGAAGTATGTGATATTATCTTTCCGCAAGAATAATAAGTCGCGTGTTTCAATTATGTTGTTAGGTATATCTTGAATATCTGTAATGTTACGTCAGGAGGATTAATTTCTATTTAATTAATCAATTGGAAGGAATTCCTCGGAATGGTCTGTGCTGGTAGGGTAGGGAGGTGACGTACCACCGAATTTATGTGAGATTCGAAATTCGAATCTACACGTTTTACGCGCAGAATACTTTTCGGATTTCAAATGAGCGCGTAAGTGGTTCTTTTTAGAGAAAGGAAATGAATCCTTATTCTCTGGGATAGAACCGGGCGTGATTGATCGCTTAGGCAGGATAGTTTAGGGTAATAATTAAATAATTAGTCCACGATTTTAATAACACTAATTAACAATTTAATTAAAAATAAATGACTCTAATTACAAAAATCGAAAATAATCTATAGATGGCGAATAGGCAATTCAAAAACTCATACAGTGCATTTAAAATATAAAAATAGCGTAAAAGTTTTTATTTTACAAATCAAATAATACGAGAATGGTAATGTACGGATGAGTAAATATAATTTTAACATTTCGGTGTTGAGAACTTTACAATATTTAAATGAGTGTAAGGGTGTGCATGTGTGTGTGTATATGTGTGTTAATCTATTGTGACCTCTTCGATTTCCACCACCCTCGCGGTGGATCTCGGGAAAACGAGGTCAATTAATCGCATCGGAGCCAGGAAGGGAAATTCCACCCCGGGATAATAAATAAAGAAATGAGAATCAGGATCAGACCGAGCTGCCTGAATCCTGATCTCTTCTGGTTCGAAGTGGTCAGGGCCGATGGAGAAGGCCCTTTCCGGGACAGGATCTGTCCACGGAGTACAGGCCCTGCGGAGGAGCTCCAGGAGAGGATCTATAACCTCTCTCGGTTCTGGATGCTCCTCGAGGATCTCTATACTCGGGACCGGAGATGGAGGTTGATCGGGGAAGTCTACTCCTGGGAGAGAGATTGAGTCATCCTCACCCAGAGAGTCGGCTTCCTCAGGTTCGAAGGGAAAAGGAGGTGGTGAAAGAGGAGTGGAGCAGACTCTTGGCTCATCTCCGGGAAACCGTGGCTCGGAGATGAGGGAAGAATTCGGAGTATAAGAAGGAGTCGTGGGGCGGAATAATTCCGTTTCAGGCTCCGTGGACTGAGACGAAAGATCTCGGTCGTCGGAAGGATTCGCAACTAACTCCTCTTCTTCTGGGAAATAGCCGTATAACGGCTCCGGATCGCCGCGGATAGGAGATGGTGGCGGTGGGCCTGGACGAGGAGACCAAGGTCTCTCCTCGTTGCGCGCGGGAGACACAAATACTTCCTCACTCGGTGCCGCCGCGAGAAGATATTGTACGAAGAAGCGGCGGACTAATTCTCTCAGATTTTTGATCTGTTTATTCCGCCGCGCTCGACTCTTCCTCAACGTTTTCTTATTTTGGGATTCCACTAAAATCATTAATTGATTTTAATTAAATCAGAATTGAATTTTTATGAATGTTTAATAACAATGGAGGGAAGGAGATTCGTCATCGACGAATTCCGAAAGTCTCGATCCGGCCATGAAAGATTCCGCATAATCTATCTTTGGCGAGAGCCGCTTCCCGATTCTTTAGCTGAGAACAGTCGCCAAAGTTCCAGCGATATTTCGCGGAGTTGACCACAGAAAATCGCTAGGTTTTCGACAGCATGTCTCAACCGGTGTTCGGGAGCAGATATTCTCACACATTTAACAGATCACGGGATCAATCAGCACAAAATCAAAACCGCGGATCTTCAACTCGGACATTTCTTTCTCTCAGACAACATTTGAAAACAATTAATCAAGATGACTACATTTAGTGGAATCGTGTGTTTCGCCCAAGTACATATTAAATCGTAGGGACTTACTTTTAGGAGATCTTCAACTGCTTCCTCGATAGGTTTGGATTGACTTGCACACTCAAAGCACTCACGATAGATTTAAGTAAACTGATTCGGCTTGTGGCTGAGATACAAGAGAGCGTGCTCAGCCTGAGCACAAGATTTTATAAGCTCGGAAAAGGGGAGGACTCTTCCCGAATTTTCATTTTTCTGAGATTCTAATCTCTCATTCGCAGAGCTTATTCCTCCACTTTTCCTATCTCAAAATTATTGGGCACTCGCACTTCGTCCCTTCTCTATTTTAAGTTTTCGCCCTTAGTTTCTAGATTTTGGTGAGGAGTTCCCGAAGTCCATTGGTTTTAAGGAAGTAATGTGCCTACGAAGCACCCCCGCTTCAACGAGTTACCCCTTCCGAGCCTTCCAGAATTTTTCTATCATTTCCATCGAGAGATGGTTAGGTAACTCTTACATTCCATATGACGTATGGGTACCCGGCTTTATTGCCTTTGCCTGCGTCACATACTCCGGTAATTTCGGGTCGCTCGCGCCCTTGGTTTTTCTAAAGCTCGGGATCGGTACGCAATTACAATTTTTAAAAGAAAGTTATTTTTCCTTTCCTATGACGGACAGGTTATCAAAGTTGAAATATTTATGAGCTCTTAAATTCTGATTTTTTGTATTATGTCTAGACAAATTCTTTGTCTGACATCCTGTTGGCGCCCGTTCGCAATTTGTTACATGTTTTTTTATGCTTCCACGCAACAAATTGTCCCGGAATATGTGAACGTCTATTGAATTTATTTTCTGAAGGACTCTGAAATTCCTTTTTTTTATATTACAATGGACTACGGTCTACCTTCCCCTTAACTAAGATTTTAATATACGTCGAAAAAAAGAGACGCGGAGTCGGAGACGTAACAGTAACAACGGGTAAATTTCTATTTTCCTCTGTCTCACTCTCATCTTCACTTCCACTGTCGCTCTCTCTTTCCTTGTCAGATTCATCTACCTGCTTATCCTCCTTTTTGATTTCCTTGTCTTCTAATAGTTCTGTCCTTGCCTTTTTTGCTGTAAGGCTTCGTGTTTGTATTCGGTGTTCTTCTGGTGGTTCATGAATTAATGCTTTTTCCACAATCTCCTGTGATGGTTCATTTAATTCCTGTTCCGTAAAAGGTATTGAATCATTTTTGCTTATTTCATTTTTATTAATTTCCTTTTCTATTTCTTCCTCATCAGATAAATATAATTTGTAATCGTCGTCTTCTTCACTGTCATTATCGGATTCTTCTAGCATTTGTGCGATTAATTCAGCATCTTTAGGATCGTTCGGATTTAATTTTTTCGTAGGCTTAATTATGTTGCATTGTTTTTCTTCTACAGGATTTCTTGACAATGCATCTGCGTTTACATTCGTTTTTCCTGCCTTGTATCCTACATCGTAGTCATACTCGGCTAATTTTAATCGCCACCGTAATATGCGCATGTTTGCATCTTGCGCATTTTTGAACCAAAGCAATGGTTTATGATCCGTGACTAAAGTAAATTTCCGACCGTATAGGTATGGTCGAAAATGTTTCACACAATAGACTATTGCTAGTGCTTCTTTTTCGTACGTGTCGTATTTTACTTCGTTCTCCGTCAATGTTCGTGATGCATATGCCACGGGTTGATCTTTGTTTATTATTCCCTGTGACAAAATTCCTCCTACAGCTATTCCTGAGGCGTCCGTAGTTAAGATGAACGGTTGTGAAAAATCCGGATATTGTAATACGGGTTCCTCACATAATTTCTGCTTCAGCGATTCGAATGCTTCCTCTTGATTTGAAGTCCATTCAAATGCTGTATCATTTTTTAATAATGCGGTTAATGGTTTAGCCAGTTTTGAGAAATTAGGTATGAACCTGCGGTAATATCCCGCCAAACCCAGAAATTGTTTAATGTTCTTGGGCGTTTTTGGTCGCGGAAATGATTTGACGGCTTCCAGCTTTTTCGGATCTGGCGTTACGCCGTCCTTGCTAATTACATGACCGAGATAAGTTACTTTTGATTTCAAAAATTCACACTTATCCGGCTGTAATTTCAGATTCGCCTCTCGCAACCGCTGTATTAATTGATTGAATTTTCGTTCGTGTTCTTCTAATGTTTTTGCATATATGACTATATCGTCCATATATACAAATAATTCTCGGCCCTGCAATCCCATTAACACAAGATCCATTAACCTCTGGAAAGTGGCAGGTGCGTTTTTTAATCCGAAGGGCATTCTTTCGAACTCGTAATGCCCGAACGGAGTTGTGAAAGCCGTTTTATGGCTGTCCTTCGGATCCATTTTTATTTGATGGAATCCGGAAGCTAGATCACAGACGGAAAAATATTTAGCGCCGCCTAATTGATCTAGTATGTCAACAATGTTTGGTAATGGATAAGCGTCTCCGATTGTCTTCTCATTGAGGCTTCTAAAATCCAGCACCATTCTCCATCGTTCATTTCCTTGTGAATCGTCCTTCTTTGGCACGATCCATATGGGCGTATTGTACGGTGACTGCGAAGGTTTTACTATTCCTCCTTTCAACAGTTCGTCCACTTGTTTATTTATTTCCTCTTTATGTTTTTGTGGAAAGCGATACTGCCGGGTGTTAATAGGTTGGTCATCCGTTGTGGGTATTTGGTGTTGCAGTACCTGAGTGAAGGTCAGCTTCTCTCCGGGTATGTGAAATCTATCCTGGCTCTCTTTAATGAGATTTGTTACGTTCTCTTTTTCGGTGGCGCTTACATGTTCTAAGCGTAATAATTTCATTATCTCGGAAAGGCGCTTATTTTCCTGCTCATTTATTATGGCTAGGCATTGCGCACTAATTTTATCTTTCCTTTTCTCTTTATCCAAACGGGAGATCGTAGATTCTTCTATTATTTGTTGAGACTGTTTTTCCATGGAGGTTGATATTCTTGAAGACGGTTTATTTACTGTTATTTTATTTTTATTATTATTAATTTTACATTTATCATATAAATGCAACTTCTTCGCTATTTCTTCGAAGGTAATGTGAGAGAGAGTATCTTCATTATTTCCGGGTTCTCTGACTCGCGGAAATTTTAATTCTTTCATTATTTTCAATGGATCCATTCTAGAATTACTGGAGGAGGTCAGATCACGTAGTGAGGTTTGGAAATTTCCCTCCTCGTGATTGACAGGAGTTGAATCTTTGGAAATTTTAGATTCTATTTGTGAGGCTTGGAGATTTACCTCTTTATTTATTTTACTTCCCGGCGATGTCTTGGCATCCTTCTCCTGGGTAAGTGAATTTTTATATTTTTCATTTTTGGACGGGGTTTGGAAATTTCCCCCTTTTCCAGATTTATCGTGGTCCCCACCAGGCGATGTCTTTGCATCCTTCTCCTGCGTGGTTAATTTTCTACCAGGCGATGTCTTTGCATCCTTCTCCTGCGTAGTTTTTATTTTGTTTTTCTCTCTCTTTTTAATTTTCTTTTGGATTTGGTCTTCAAGAAGTTTTCCATCGATGAAGTCTTGATGACAGAGATCGCTGCTATCATGATTTTCTTCGTCATAGATTTTCTTGACTTCGGAGTCTCTTGACATTTCAACGGTCTGCCATTCTTTATTACACTTCTCGATGTTTCCTACCTGCATTTCACTTAACGGTAGTAATTGTATTGTAGGTACCTGAACTTCAATAGGTTCGCTCAGTGTACTTATTATGTTTAGATATGCCTTTCCGTCTTTATTGGTGGCGACGGTATCTCCCAGATAAATTCCGTGAACGACTTTCATTCGCGGTACATATCCGACCTCAATCTCTGGGTTTGAAATTCGTACAAAGAATAGAGATTCGCCCTGCGGTGGAACGGTAATTGTTTCAGGAGTAGAAAATGAAATTCTTTCTCCCGATATTTCTAAATGTCCTTCAGCATAGTCTATTCGCGAATTTGTTTGTTTGAAAAAATCATTACCCAATATTCCGGCTTGAGAAATCGGAAAATCTTTTGACACGATGTGAAAAATTACTTGTTTTTTAAATAACGGCATTATTACTCTTCCAAGAGTATACACCGGATAATCATTTATTCCGTTCAATCTTAAAATATTTCCATAATCGATTTTTAATTTATTTGAAATTAAATTTTCTTTAATTATATTCGGGCCTGAACCTGTATCTAACATGAAAGTCGCGTCTTGATTTTGATTGTTTAACTTTACTTGAATCGTGGGTACATGACTATGCCTATCTAAATTTACCGTGACCGGGCGAATTTCGGGCTCTATTCTTTGACTTATTTCCGGAGAGTTACCACTGGGTGTGAGATCCGTCCGGACCCCTGCTGCACACCCATCTTTGAGGGGCCACTGGCGTTTCCCGCACTTATTGCTTCACGCCTTTTGTTATTAGCAATCCTTAATTCGCAATTATCTAACGTGTGCCCTTCCTTTTTACAGTAGCGGCAGTGCTCTACCTCCTTAGAGCCGTTTTGCCTCGCATTATTTCGGCATTCTTTGGCCGAATGACCGAATCCTTCGCATATTTGACACGTTATTCGTGTTTTATGCTCAGTTGTTCTCGATTCCTGCTGTTTCCTCCAACAATTATTTGCGGTGTGCCCCGATTTGTCGCACCATTGACAGATTAATGTTGTTCTGACTTGATTGTTATTGTTACCGTTGCCATTAAATCTGCAATTTCTTGCATTGTGACCGGGTTTATTACAAATTTGACAATTGAATTTATTTTCTTGAATTAAGTTTATAAACCGGCGGTTATTAGTTTCGCGTAACCGACATTTTTCGGCACTATGTCCGCGTTTTTTACAGATTTGACAGATTAAAATCTCGTTTGGGGCATTTAAATGGTTTCCTGTTTGTATCGCTAATTTCCTACAGTTCGAGGCAACATGCCCTTCTTTGAGGCATAACTGGCAAATTTCTCGAGAACGATCTATATTCGATAACTTAGGGGTGGCTGAGACTTTACCGTGTCGTATTTCGGTAATTTCACGTAGCTCTCTTTCTATATTTAGAGCATCATTGACGGTTTCGTGCACATCTAAATCCCTTTTTACTCTTTGTTCTATTTCTGCTTTTAATCCTCGTATAAAACATTTGCATACATCTTTTTCTAAAGTGTTTCTAATTTCAGCTAATTGCTCGTAATCATCAATCATCCTTTTGTGAACGTCCATTATTCTATTTCCCAGAAGTCTCACTCTGTTAGCATACGTGATTACGTCTTCTTCATTTTTTTGATATACCCTGCCCAATTCCCCCTGTAGTTGGTAAACATTTTTATCTTGTCCAAAAATGTTCTCCAAAAATTTGGTTAATTGAGCCACGGTATCAAATTCCATCCCCTGGATCGTTCGTCGAGCTTCGCCTGTTATCCGCGTTCGAATTACTTTTGCGAATTGTTCCTCGGCCTCGGGAGGCAACATATTCTTTGCCTCCTCACATCCTTCCACAAAATAATTTATGGAGATGTTTTTGCCATCAAAGAAGGGAACCGCCTCTACCGCGTATTTTAATGTGGCGAACGGATTTGTATTCGCCATTTTCTTAGGTTCTACTACGGGTTCAACTTTGCTATAATACGCTTGTAGTCGCTTTGGCACCAGGGGTATTCGGGTATCGTCTAATTTAATTGTAGATCCCTCCGTTACCTCGGATATATCAGGCAAAGGAGTAGATACGCTTTCAGTAATGGTTTGTAAAGGAATAGGTTGTTTAGGTTGTGGATTTTTGGACACAGTAGGCGTCGAAGTATGTACCTGAGTTTGTGTCTGTTTTGGTTTAGACGATTGTTCTACCGCAGCTTTATAGTTTTTATCTACTTCTTCCTTATCGGATTTTGCTCTGGTCTCCATTTGCGAAAAACCACGCTCACTATCCCGGACGAGCCCCCAAAAATCGGTAGTATGTTACGTCAGGTTTAGGAATAATTTTAATGGAAGGATTACCGGTTCTCAATGACTAGGAGATGGATCAAAAGCAGGTAAAGGGAAGAGAGAGAGAGACGCAACTACCAATTCTTGCGTGACGCGTGCGAGACAACGTCACGCGTATTAAGCGCTAGGAATGTATTAGAACGAGAAAAGATTTGAATTAGCGCGATTTTTGTTCTTTTGAGGGAAAGAATTTTACTTCTTGTTCCCAGGGAAAGAACCGGAGGTGTTTTTCGCAGTAAATGGAGCTAATGGTTCATTAAAAGAAAATTTCAAAGATCTGTTTTAACGAGATTTAATTTAACATTCTTTATTATTATTATTATTATTATTTTTTTAAAATTGATGTCAAATAGAGATGATACATTTAAAATTTATGATAATGATAAACCCAGAGACTTTAACTAAATTAAATAAACAAAACATCTTTTATATTTTACAAAAGTGCGCGGGAAAAAATAACATAAGAAAAGTTCAAAAGAAAATAGAAATATTTAATCGAGGTCGATCTCGATTATTTCCGAGATCCTGGCAGATGATCTCGGAAACACACGATCAATCAGCCTGATCGGAGCTAAAAAGGGGTGTTCCACCCCGGGATAAAATATGAGGACGTTCTGATCAGGAGATGCCCTGCTGGCCTCTCTCCTGATCTCCTCAGGATCAAAGGAATCAGGGCCTATGGTGAAGGCCCTTTCGGGGACGGGATCCGTCCACGGAGAGCAAGTCCTCCGGAGGAGCTCGAGGAGAGGATCTATGATCGCTCTGGGTTCTTCTTGCCCGCCGAGGAACTCTACGCTCGGGGCGGGGGAGGGGGAAGGCTCTGGGCCGTCAGACTCTTGCCAAAAGACGGTATCGTCATCAGCAATGGAGTCGACCTCCTCAGGCTCCCCAGGATGAGGTATCGGGGACGGAATTGGAGAGGAGCATGCTCTAGGTGCAGCTCCCGGAGAATGAATCGAGATGTCCGGAGAATAGGAAGGAGTCGTAGGGCGGAACTGCTCCAAATCAGGCTCTGACTCGGTCGCATTGACGCTATTTTTCGGCGTATCCGGAGAAGGGGGGAATTCCCTAGGTTCTTCGACGTTCAGAGGAACTTCTTCAGGAGCCGGCGAAGTCGGGGGAGCTGGGGGTTGAGGGGACCACGACCTCTCTCCTCTTCTTCGGGGAGGGTCGGTTCTAATCTCCCCTGGCGCCGCCGCGAATAAATATTGTATAAAGAAGGACCGGATAAGGCCCCTCAGATTCCGAATTTGCCGATTTCGGCGAGCCCGGCTTTTCTTTAGAGTTCTTAAGTTCGATGATTCCACTAAAAGGATTTCATTTTAATGAATTAAATTAATAAATGAATCTTGGAGGAGAATATGGCTGGGCATCACGTCTCACAGCTCCTTTCGGATCTCCCTGCTGCCACCCCAAGTTTCTCTGGTTCCTCAAGCCGAATGGAGCCTTACTCAAGTCAAGGTTTTGATAGTCACCATTTACTGGCGGCATATCGCAACCTCCGACAAAAGGAAGCCCGCTAGATAGGCTGAGGCACCCGAAAAAACGAGAGGATTCGAGGGAGAGATAACGAAATAATTAAGCGTGAGCGGCACCCTGACTATTCCCTCAATTTTCATTTTTTACTTATATAAATATATGAATACAAATCAAATAAAACTATTTAGTGGAACCGTTCAAAGGAAAAAGGGGAATAAATAAATGATAGCACTTACTACTTGTTGTCTTCAAATTCACTCGGATGAGATCTCGAGATGTTTCCTTTATTTCGCCCACACAAGATGATCACAAACACTTAAAGATTTTTGAAACAACTGAGCAACTGAGCAATTTAAATTTTAAGAACAGAATGAATGAGCTTTTTAGAACAGAATTGAGAGCGAGCGTCGTCGGGACGCTCGGTTTTATAAGCTCGGAAAAGGGGAGGACCAGCGCCAGATTCTAAGTCTTATCCGAATTTTGAATTCTATTCGTTAGGCTTATTCCTCCACTTTTCCGTCTTCACAATTATTGGTCGCCTTTCTTAATTTTCTAAGTTTTCGCCCTTAGTTTCTAATTTTTGGTGAGGAGTTCCCGATATCTATTGGTCCAGGAGAAAATGTTTTATGACCTCCCCTCTACATGGTTTTAGCCCTTCCAAGCTTCCAGATAACAGATTCGAAAAAGCTTTAGGTAACCTTTTTTTTACCGGCAGCGTGCAATTGCTGCCTGAGTTTTATAGTTTCCAGCCGCGTATCCCAATTTTTATTATTACAGGCTTTTTGCCTCCTTTTTCTAATCCCTAGGATCCGCGGCGGAATTTGATTTTACTGAATTGTTTTTCTTCCAGAATTTCCCTCGTGTTCCGCCAGACATTTATTATTAGTTTAAGATATTCCGAGCTATTAATGTTTTATGAATATTTTGACAAATCCTTTCGTTTCGATTTTTTTATATTCCACATCTGTTGCACAATTGTTTTTGGTTCCTTCTTTTATTTTATACATCTGGCGATTCAGGATATTCCGTCAGTTAGAATTATTTTTTCTGGAAACTTAGAACCGTCTCCTTTGGTCCCAATACATTCGGTATACCTTTTACTATCTACTTTATCTACCATGTGTCGGAAAAAGGAGATGTGGAGTTACAGGACGTAACAGTACGTTGTTTACTAAATCAGTTTTCGCGATACTAATTGTTTGTAAATTTAATTCTTCGGAGATAGCTCGCAGATTTTTAATAGCTGTGGATACATGTTGCAGAGTTAAAGTTGGTCCTTCCCGGACTCCCTCGCTGATCGGTAAAATAATGTGATAGTATTTTTTATACTTAATTGGTTGTGCTTCGCCTAAGCTTAACGTTCTTATTTTCGGTAATTCGTTTCTTTCAAATAGTTTCTGAGAACCTGAATCTAAAGGGTTTCCCTCGGTGTCTGTAAAATATGTGATATTATCTTTTCGCAGAAATAACAAATCACGTGTTTCGATTATATTGTTAGGTATATCTTGTATGTCGGTGATAACAGGTAAATTTTTACTTTCGTCCGTTTCACTTTCGCTTTCACTTCCGTCGTCACTTTTTCCTCCGTCGGGGTCCTCCTTTTGAATTTCAAGTTCTTCTATTTGTTCATTTTCCTTTTCAATTATATTTTCTTTTAATTTTTCCATTCTTTCCTTCTTTGCCGTTTGGCTTCGTGTCTGGATCCTACGTTCCGTTGGTGGATCATGAATTAATGCCTGTTCCACGATTTCCTGTGATGGCTCTCTTAATTCTTGATCTGTAAAAGATACTGAATCATTTTTGATTGGTATGTTATCTATTTCCTCTTCATCAGACAGATATAATTTATAGTCGTCGTCTTCTTCGCTATCGTTATCTGATTCCTCCAGCATTTGTGCAATTAATTCGGCGTCCTTAGGATTATTCGGATTTAATTTCTTTGCAGGATTAATTATATTACACGGTATTTCTTCTACTGGATTCCTAGACAATGCATCCGCGTTTACATTGGTTTTCCCAGCTTTATATACTACGTCGTAGTCATACTCTGCTAATTTTAATCGCCACCGAAGTATGCGCATATTAGCATCTTGAGCATGTTTAAACCAGAGCAACGGTTTGTGATCCGTAACTAAGGTAAATTTCCGGCCGTATAAGTATGGCCGAAAATGCTTAACGCAGTATACAATAGCTAACGCCTCTTTTTCATATGTATCGTACTTTACTTCATTGTCTGTCAGTGTACGAGATGCATATGCCACCGGTTGATCTTTGTTAATTTTTCCTTGAGATAAAATTCCTCCTACTGCAAGTCCTGAGGCGTCCGTAGTTAATATAAATGGTTGTGAGAAATCCGGATATTGTAATACTGGTTCCTCGCATAATTTTTGTTTTAATAATTCGAATGCTTCCTCTTGATTTGAAGTCCATTCGAATGCTGTGTCATTTTTTAATAATACAGTCAGGGGTTTAGCTAATTTCGAGAAGCTTGGTATGAACCGTCGGTAGTATCCCGCCAAGCCTAAAAATTGTTTAATATTTTTAGGCGTTTTAGGTCGTGGAAATAATTTAACAGCTTCCAGCTTTTTCGGATCTGGAGTTACGCCGTCTTTGCTAATTACATGACCAAGATAAGTTACTTTTGGTTTTAAAAATTCACACTTATCTGGTTGTAATTTTAGGTTCGCTTCTCGCAATCGCTGTATTAATAGATTATATTTCCTCTCATGTTCCTCTAGCGTTTTTGCATATATGACTATATCATCCATATATACAAATAATTCACGGCCCTGCAATCCTGTTAATACGAGATCCATTAATCTCTGGAAAGTTGCAGGCGCGTTTTTTAATCCGAAGGGCATTCTTTCGAATTCATAATGCCCGAACGGAGTTGTGAAAGCCGTTTTATGGCTATCCTTCGGATCCATTTTTATTTGATGAAATCCGGACGCTAGATTGCAGACGGAGAAGTATCGTGCCCCACCTAATTGATCCAGTATATCGACGATATTCGGCAGTGGGTAGGCGTCTCCGATTGTTTTTTCGTTGAGGCTCCTAAAGTCCAGTACCATTCTCCATCGCTTATTTCCTTGTGAGTCGTCCTTCTTTGGCACGATCCATATTGGCGTGTTGTATGGCGACTGTGAAGGTTTAATAATTTTTCCTTTCAACAGCTCGTCTACCTGCTTATTTATTTCTTCCTTATGCTTCTGCGGAAATCGATACTGCCTGGTGTTAATCGGTTGATCATCTGTTGTGGGTATTTGATGCTGCAGTACCTGAGTGAAGGTCAGCATTTCTCCGGGTATGTGGAATCTATCCTGGCTGCTTTTGACGAGATTCGTTACATTCTCTCTTTCAGAAGCGCTCACATGATCCAAACGAAGTAATTCCATTATTTCAGAAAGGCGCTTATTTCCCTGCTCGTTAATTATGGCTAAGCATTGCGCACTTATTTTATCTTTTCTTTCCCTTTTATTTGGACGGATAATCGTGGATTCTTTTATTATTTGCTGAGATTGTTTTTCCATGCAGTCTGATATTCTTGAAGACGGTTTATTAATCATTAATTGATTTTTATTATTATTAATTTTACATTTATCGTATAAATGTAACTTCTTCGCTAATTCTTCGAAGGTAATATGAGAGGAAGTATCTCTATTATTTCCGGGTTCTTTGACTCGCGGAAATTTTAATTCTTTTATCATTTTTAAAGGATCCTTTTTGGATTTGGAGGAAGTCATATCGCGCAGTGAGGTTTGGAAATTTCCCTCCTCGCGATTGACAGGATTAGAATCTCTGGAAATTTTAGATTCTTTTAATGAGGCTTGGAGATTTACCTCTTTATTTATTTTACTTCCCGGCGATGTCTTGGCATCCTTCTCCTGGGTAAGTGAATTTTTATATTTTTCATTTTTGGACGGGGTTTGGAAATTTCCCCCTTTTCTAGATTTATTGTGGTCCCCACCAGGCGATGTCTTTGCATCCTTCTCCTGCGTGGTTTTCATTTTATTTTTTTCTTGGATATTGTCTTCAAGAATTTTTTCATCAAAGAAATCCTGATGACAGAGATCGTTGCTATCGTGATTTACTCCGTCATGGGTTTGTTTAACCTCGGGGTCTCGTGACATTTCAACGGTCTGCCATTCTTCATTGTTTCCCTCGATGTTTTCCGCCTGCATTTTACTTAATGGTTGTAACTGTATTGTAGGTACCTGAACTTCAATGGGTTCGTTCAGTGTACTTATTATATGCAGATAGGCCTTTCCGTCTTTATTCCTGGCGACGGTATCTCCCAGATAAATACCGTGGATGACTTTCATTCGCGGTATATATCCGATTTCAATTTCCGGATTAGAAATGCGTACAAAGAATAGAGATTCGGTTTGCGGTGGGACGGTTATTGTTTCAGGGGTCGAAAATGAAATTCTTTCTCCCGATATTTCTAAATGTCCTTCGGCATAGTCAATCCGCGAATTTGTTTGTTTAAAGAAATCGTTTCCTAATATTCCGGCTTGCGAAATGGGAAAATCTTTGGAGACTATATGAAATATTACTCGTTTTTTAAATAGCGGCATTATTACTCTACCGAGAGTATATACTGGATAATCATTTATACCGTTTAATCTTAAAATGTTCCCGTAATCAATTTTTAATTTATCAGAGATTAAATTTTCTTTTATTATATTCGGACCTGATCCAGTATCTAACATGAAAGTCGCGTTTCGATT
Organism: Cardiocondyla obscurior; assembly: GCF_019399895.1. Classification (NCBI taxonomy): domain Eukaryota; kingdom Metazoa; phylum Arthropoda; class Insecta; order Hymenoptera; family Formicidae; genus Cardiocondyla; species Cardiocondyla obscurior. The sequence continues at coordinate 405,657 of NC_091871.1, read as the reverse complement.
CTGATTGTTTAATTTTACTTGAATCGTGGGTACATGACTATGCCTATCTAAATTTACGGTAACCGGCCGAATTTCAGGCTCTATTCTTTGACTCATTTCCGGACCGATACTACAGGGTGTGAGATCCGTCCGGACCCCTGCTGCACACCCGTCTTGGAGGGGCCACCGGCGTTTCCCGCATTCATTGCTTCACGCCTTTTATTGTTAGTAATTCTAAGTTCGCAGTTTTCTAACACGTGGCCATCTTTCTTACAATAGCGACAATACTCTGTTTCTTTGGAGCTATTCTGCCTCGCATTATTTCGGCATTCTTTTGCTGAATGGCCGAATCCATCGCAAATTTGACACACTGTTCGCGGTTTTTGCCCAGTAATTCTGGATTCTTGCTGTTTTTTCCAGCAATTATTCGCGGTATGTCCCGATTTTTCGCACCATTGGCAAATTAACACTGTCCTATTTTGATTGCTATTATTAAATCGGCAATTCTTCGCGTTATGTCCCGGTTTATTGCATAGCTGGCAATTCGATTTATTTTCTTGAATAATGTTTATAAAACGACGATTATTTGTTTCGCGTTGACGACATTTATCCGCACTGTGCCCGCGCTTTTTACAAATTTGGCAGACTAAAATTTCATTGGGTAAACTAAAATAATTACCCGTATGAGAAGCTAGTTTTTTACATGTTGAGGCAGCATGCCCTTCTTTGAGGCACAACTGGCAAACTTCTCTAGGACGATCAATATTCAAGGGCTTTGAAGTAGATGAGATTTTACCGTGACGTAGATCATTAATTTCGCGCAATTCTCTTTCAATGTCTAGAGCGTCGGTAACAGTTTCATGGACGCCTAGATCTCTTTTTACTCTTTGTTCGATTTCTGATTTTAATCCACGAATAAAACATTTACAGACATCTTTTTCTAAAGAGTTTCTGATTTCCGTTAATTGTGCATAATCGTCTATCATTCTTTTATGCACGTCCATGATTCTATTCCCTAGAAGACGTACTCTGTTAGCGTACGTAATGACGTCTTCTTCATTTTTCTGGTAAATTCTCCCTAATTCTCCTTGTAATTGGTAAACGTTTTTATCTTGCCCGAAAATATTTTCTAAATATTTCGTTAGCTGAGCTACGGTTTCAAATTCCATCCCTTGAATCGTCCGTCGAGCTTCACCGGTTATTCGCGTCCTAATTACTTTAGTGAACTGCTCCTCAGCCTCTGCGGGCAGCATATTTTTCGCCTCTTCACATCCCTCAATAAAATAATTTATCGAGATGTTTTTGCCATCAAAGAAGGGGACCGCCTCAACGGCGTATTTTAACGTGGCGAACGGATTTGGATTCGCCATTTTCTTAACTTCTTTCGCGGGTTCGATTTTACTATAATATGCCTGTAATCGCTTTGGCGCCAGAGGTAATCGTGTCTCGTCTAATTTAATAGTAGATCCTTCCGTTACTTCGGATATATCGGGTAAAGGAGTAGATACACGTTCTGTGATGGTTTGTGAGGAAGTAGATTGCTTGGATTGTGGGATTTTGGCCGCAGTGGGTGTCGAAGTGTGTATTTGTGATTGTGTAGATTTTGATTTACCCGTTTGTTCAACCGCTGCTTTATAAGCTTTATCTACTTCCGCCTTGTCAGACGTTGCCCTAGTATCCATTTGCGAAAAATCACGCTCAAACAATCCCGGACGAGCCCCCAAAAATCAGTGGTATGTTACGTCAGGAGGATTAATTTTATTTAATTAATTAATTGGAAGGAATTCCTCGGAATGGTCTGTGCTGGTAGGGTAGGGAGGTGACGTACCACCGAATTTATGTGAGATTCGAAATTCGAATCTACACGTTTTACGCGCAGATTATTTTTCGGATTTCAATTGAGCGCGTAAGAGGTTCTTTTTAGAGAAAGGAAATGAATCCTTATTCTCTGGGATAGAACCAGGCGTGATTGATCGCTTAGACAGGATAGTTTAGGGTAATAATTAAATAATTAACCCACGATTTTAATAACACTAAATTAACAATTTAATTAAAACAAATGACTCTAATTACAAAATCAAAAATAATCCATAGATGACAAATGAACAATTAAAAAAAAAACTCATACAGCTCGTTTAAAATATAAAAATAAAGTAAAAGTTTTTACTAAACAAATCAAATAATAAGAGAACGGTAATAGACGAATGAATAGATATAATTTTAACATAGCGGTGTTGAGTATTTTACAATATTTACATGAGTGTAAAGGTGTGCATGTGTGTGTGTGATTATTAATCTATAGTGACCTCTTCGATTTCCACCACCCTCGCCGTGGATCTCGGGAAAACAAGGTCAATTAATCGCATCGGAGCCAGGAAAGGAAATTCCACCCCGGGATAATAAATGAAAAAATGAGAATCAGGATCAGACCGAGCTGCCTGAATCCTGATCTCCTCTGGCTCGAAGTGGTCAGGGCCGATGGAGAAGGCCCTTTCCGGGACAGGATCTGTCCACGGAGTACAGGCCCTGCGGAGGAGCTCCAGGAAAGGATCTATAACCTCTCTCGGCTCTGGATGCTCCTCGAGGATCTCTATACTCGGGACCGGAGATGGAGGTTGATCGGGGAAGTCTACTCCTGGGAGAGAGATTGAGTCATCCTCACCCAGAGAGTCGGCTTCCTCAGGTTCGAAGGGAAAAGGAGATGGTGAAAGAGGAGAAGAACAGGCTCTTGGCTCATCTCCGGGAAACCGTGGCTCGGAGACGAGGGACGAATTCGGAGTATAAGAAGGAGTCGTGGGGCGGAATAATTCCGATCCAGGCTCCGTGGATTGAGACGAAAGATTTCGGTCGTCGGAAGGATTTGTAACAGACTCCTCTTCTTCCGGGAAATAGCCGAATAACGGTTCCGGATCGCCGCGGATAGGAGATGGTGGCGGTGGGCCTGGACAAGGAGACCAAGGTCTCTCCTCGTGGCGCGCGGGAGACACAAAAACCTCTTCACTTGGTGCCGCCGCGAGAAGGTATTGTACGAAGAAGCGGCGGACTAACTCCCTCAGATTTTTGATCTGCTTATTCCGCCGCGCCCGACTCTTCCTCAACGTTTTCTTATTGAGAGATTCCACTAAAATTATTAATTGATTTTAATTAAATCTGAATTAAATTTTTGGAATGTTTAATAACAATGGAGGGAAGGAGATTCGTCATCGACGAATTCCAAAGGTCTCGATCCGCCCATGAAAGATTCCGCATAATCTATCTTTGGCGAGAACCGCTTGCCGATTCTTTAGCCGAGAACAGTCGCCAAAGTTCCAGCGATATTTCGCGGAGTTGACCACAGAAAATCGCTAGTTTTTCGACAGCATGTCTCAACCGGTGTTCGGGAGCAGATATTCTCACACATTTAACAGATCACAGGAACAATCAGCACAAAATCAAAACCGCGGAGCCTCGACTCGGACATTTCTTTCTCTCAGACAACACTTGAAAACAATTAATTAAGATAAATACATTTAGTGGAATCGTGTTTTTCGCCCAGATACATATTAAATCGTTGGGACTTACTTTTAGGAGATCTTCAAACTGCTTCTTCGGGTTGACTTGCACACTCAAGACACTCACGTGAGGTTTAAGTAAAACTTATTCGGTTGTAGCTAAGATGCAAGAGAGCGTGCTCAGCCTGAGCACAAGATTTTATAAGCTCGGAAAAGGGAGGACTCTTCCCGAATTTTCATTTTTCTGAGATTCTAATCTCTCATTTGCAGAGCTTATTCCTCCACTTTTCCTATCTTAAAATTATTGGGCACTCGCACTTCATCCCTTCTCTATTTTAAGTTTTCGCCCTTAGTTTCTAGATTTTGGTGAGGAGTTCCCGAAATCCATTGGTTTTAAGGAAGTAATGTGCCTACGAAGCACCCCCGCTTCAACGAGTTACCCCTTCCGAGCCTTCCAGAATTTTTCTATCATTTCCATCGAGAGATGGTTAGGTAACTCTTACTTTCCATATGACATATGGTTACCTGGCTTTATTGCCTTTCCCTGCGTCACATACTCCGGTAATTTCGGGTCTCTCGCGCCCTTGGTTTTTCTAAAGCTCGGGATCGGTACGCAATTACAATTTTAAGAAAAAGTTATTTTTCTTTTCCTATGACAGACAGGTTATCAAAGTTGAAATATTTATGAGCTCTTAAATTTTGATTTTTTGTGTTATGTCTAGACAAATTCTTTGTCTGACATCCTGTTGGCGCCCGTTCGCAATTTGTTACATGTTTTTTATGCTTCCACGCAACAAATTGTCCCGGAATATGTGGACGTCTATTGAATTTATTTTCTGAAAGACTCTGAAATTCCTTTTTTTTATATTACAATGGACTACGGTCTACCTTCCCCTTAACTAAAATTTTAATATACGTCGAAAAAAAGAGACGCGGAGTCGGAGACGTAACAACATATATTAAATGATTATTGTTAACGATCGCACGTTAAAGGTTGTAATAATCTTAGAGCAATAATTACTGCAGCAAACTGTACATTTATTATGCAAAGTACACTGTTAAATAAACTTCAGCGAGTTTATTTATTGCGGTAAACGAAATGCAAAATTGCTGCGGATTTTAGCAAAAGGTCTGAATCACGGCGGATTTTAGATTACGGCGAATCGGCGCGAGACTACGATGTTGTTTTCATCAGCTCTGAGTGTAAGTCGAAGACTAAATCGATCGGCTGCGCGATCAGTTCGGTACCGACAATTCTTTTGTCGTTAGACAAAGCATAGAACCTTCGAAAAGTCGGTTCTTCCCGAAGGGATAATTCCGTTGCCAAGCGCGATTAGGCACGTACGATTTATCATGTGTTTTGCATGTGCGTTGCAGCAGACGCGTTATAACAAAAGACCCGGGGCTGGTCAAGGCAAAGTTACAGAAACTAAAGGCCCCCTTCACAAATCGGAAAATAATGCTACAATCTTGAACAATTATGATAAAAATGATTATGATATAAAATGATTATAATATAAAAAATTAAAAACTTGACATATATTAAATGTGTCGCGTACATCAAAGCGTTAAAAACATTACCGTCGTGTACGACCGCCTATTATGTATACATACATATATACATATATATATATATATATATATATATATATATATATATATATATATATATATGTATATATATATATATAGATACGTTATATTTTCGAGACAAACGCGTGGATCAGAACTCAAAAACATACCGTTTGGAAGAAAACGCGCTTCTTTGAAGCTTTATGACATCTAAAGGATTGCGCCGCGTCCATTAAGACCATCTTTATCGCGATTTAGATATAAAAGGCTCAGCGACTTTGTGACTTAGCGAGCCAATCACGAAAATTTACGAGTCTATAAAAGCTTCAGAAAATCCGGGCTAGTCAGTCAGTCTGTCCGCAGATTTATTGAGCGAAGCATCGCCTACAGTTCGATCCACGCGATTTGGTTCTTTTTCTGTTCTACCACGACCCAGGGATATACCCCAAGGCGTAGTCGTCGGTGAGCGCCGCGACGCAGGATCTATAGATCCCCACGCGTTGTCGCGAGTCGCGATACATACGTGTTAAAAATTAGACGTTTCGACGCTGTTTTGTAAGACCGTATTGAGTGTAATAAACGAAGTTGCATATTTATCAAAACTTAACCGAACCACGAGTGATAATACATTGGTGGTTATTTTTTCTATAAAACATTTTTGGTGCCTTCTGTGAGGTATGACCTCTCATATCATTCAGTGAGTCGCGGCCATAAATGACTTTGGGTGGATCAAGAATTGGACAATCGCACGCTAGCTGATTGAGTTTCTACACACACGAACTCACGTCATTCAACAAATCAGGGCAGTAACATCATATTATTCGAAATACTTCCTGTTGTGTCCTTTCCTCTAAACTATAACATAATGGCCGATAGAAGCAAGTTTATACTACAAAAACGGACGTCTTTAAAGGCGCAAATAACGAATCTCACTAATATTTTTGAGAAGGGAACATTAGACAACACCGCGTTGAAATTACGTTTAACTCGTCTAACAGAGCTTTACAACGCGTATGAGGATTACAATGATGAATTAGCTATTTCCGATCCAGATGATTTACATCAAATAGAATTTACGCAGATTCAAGATAGATATTATGCGATTGCTAGTAAAATTGAAAATTTTTTAAGCGCGCTAACAAGAACGAACGCGAGTATTAGCACTGCGAGTTCCGAAGATCAATCAGATACCGCGTCAGTAACGGTAGCTAAGCGTAGAATTAAATTGCCGAACGCGCCCCTCTCTACCTTCGACGGTAGTTACGAAAATTGATTGTCTTTTAAGAATGCTTTCAACAACATGATCGGTTCACAAGCAGATCTAACCGAAATCGATAAATTACATTATCTAAAATCGTCGTTAACAAGTGACGCCGCTAATAAAATAAAAATACTATCTGCGGATAGTATTAGCTACGCGAATGCTTGGGAGGTGCTTGAACGTGCATTCGAGGTAAAAAGAGTGCTAATTTCTCGTCATATTTCAATGATCTTGAATCTGCCGACGTTAGATAAAGAATCGACTAGCGGCATGTCGAAACTCGCCGACGACACTCAACAGCATGTTGCGGCATTAAAATCTTTAGGCGTTACTTTTGGATCAGAAATTCTTGTACACATTCTTGAGGGAAAAATGCCGAAACAAAGTTTAGAGAAGTGGGAGGCCGGTTTAGAACGAGATAAATTTCCCACATTTGATCAGTTATACGAATTTATTTACAAAAGAGTGGTGTGCGCTTCAAAACGCGAACGATCTAAAACAAACAGTAACGATCAAGGTAAACCGGAACCACCTTTAAAGCAAAGAAAAATCGCGTCCTCTAATCAGGCTTTCATCGTAAACGTTTCACGGAATTGCCCAGCCTGCAAGATTAATCGACATCCTCTTTATTTGTGTGAAACGTTTAAACGAATGACAATACCGAAGCGCATTGATTTGATTAAAAAGGCGAAACTTTGTTATAATTGCTTGCGGTCGCATCGTGGCAATCCGTGTAAATTTGGAAATTGCTCATTGTGTCAAAAACGACACAATACGTTGCTGCATCTCGACAGTATCACGCCTAGTACGAAAACTACCGAGTCACCGTCGGTCATTGTTAAAAAAAATTGACAAATGAGCGAGACCGATGCGGATAATACAGACGTTACATCCGCGGAACACTTTTCCTTTCCGCACTTGTTGACAAGCGCGTCTGTATACGTTTACTATGACAATCGTAAAAAACGCATAAAATGTCGCGCTTTATTAGATACTTGCGCCAGCGCGAATTTCGTGTCGGAATCGATAATAGAACAATTGTCAATTTATTCAGATAAATGTATATTACCAATTAACACAATTAATTCTACCAGCACATTTTCAAAGGGAATAGCACGTCTAACTATTCAGTCTTTACACGACGACTTTACTAAAGAATTAACGTGTTTAATTATCCCACGCATCGTAGGTAACGTTCCGTCGGAAATTTCTCCTCGCGGCACTATGGAAATACCTTCAAATATAAAACTTGCAGATCCGGAATTCCATTTACCTCGTCCGGTAGAATTATTAATTGGCTCAGGGGCGACGTTATCTTTGTTTTCTATCGGTCAAATTAATCTGTCGGAAAATAATCGCGATCTATTTTTACACAAAACGCGTTTAGGTTGGATTATTGCAGGCGATGCTTCAATACAATCCAAGTTTAAAACTTCGTCATGCTATTTGACAAATATAGACGATCAGATAACTAGATTTTGGGAGGTAGAGGAAATTAATTTGAATAAACCAAAGTCTAAAGAAGAAAATGATTGTGAAGCGTTCTTCGTAGAAACAACGTTTAGAAATTCCGACGGGCGCTATGTCGTTCGACTTCCGTTTCGCGACACGGATAAACGTCTCGGTGACTCGCGGCCTATGGCAATCAAACGATTGTTTTTATTAGAGCGAAAACTTAACTTAAATCCGTCTTTGAAATCTGAATATTCGCGAATCATACAGGAGTACAAAGATTTAGGACATATGTCCGTAATAGAAATCCCGTAAGATGACGGTTACTTTATGCCGCACCACGCGGTGTTCAAGGAAACGAGTAACACGACTAAAGTGCGAATAGTTTTCGACGCTTCAGCTAAGTCTAGTAACGGCATCTCACTTAACGACTTATTAATGGTCGGTCCTACCATACAGGACAAATTGCTTTCGCATCTTATTCGTTTTCGCACATACAATTACGTAATCTCGGCCGATGTCGAAAAAATGTACCGACAAATTTTAGTGAATGAAAGAGATCGGCGCTTTCAACGTATTCTATGGCGCGAAGACAATGAAATAAAAACCTATCAATTGAATACCCTGACTTTCGGAATTTCATCATCTCCGTTTTTTGCAATACGTACGATTAAACAACTCACCGACGATGAATATCAAAAATTTCCGAAGGCAGCCGAAATTATCAAAAATTATTTCTATGTCGACGATCTTTTAACGGGCGCTGATACTGTTGAGAACGCACGCGCTATACGAAACGATATCATTGCTTTGCTCGGTTTGGGTGGATTTTCCATTAGGCAATGGGCATCCAATGACTTGCAAATAATTAACGATTTATCCGTGGAGGCTGTACACAAAAATTTAACTTTGGATTACGACACTTCCTTAAAAACGCTGGGTGTTTCGTGGAGCACGTATGACGACGAAATCCATTATTCGATAAGTTTATTAGATCTCGATTCGACATTAACCAAACGCAAAATTTTATCGGACATAGCCCGAATTTTCGATCCAATAGGTTTGATGGGTCCGCTCGTACTACATGCCAAAAAGATTATGCAAGACATATGGCGTTCGGGCGTTCAGTGGGACGAATCAGTCCCGCAGAGTATTCAGTATGAATGGACAGAATTTATTAAGCAACTAAAAAATATGTCTCGCGTCTCGTTTGATCGTAAAATATCGATTGAAAGTTGTTACGAGAATCAAATTCACGGTTTCTGCGACGCGAGTAACGTGGCGTACGGCGCCTGTTTATACGCACGTTCTGTCGGAAAGAACGGAGAAATTACATCTAAATTAATTTGTTCGAAATCTCGTGTTGCACCTATAAAACCCGTCACCATTCCGCGTCTGGAATTATGCGGGGCATTATTACTAGCAAGATTGTTTTCTGAAGTAGCAAAGGCTATCGATCTCGAATTTAATAAAATTATTTTTTGGAGCGATTCCACAATCGTGTTACATTGGCTAAAACCGCTCCGCATACATTAAAAACATATGTAGCCAATCGCGTAGTTACAATTACCGAATTAGTAAGCACGGCTGAATGGCGACATGTTCGTTCAGAAGATAATCCGGCCGATGCTTTGTCAAGAGGGCAATCTGTGTCTGTTTTTTTGCGCAATGCAACGTGGCAGAAAGGACCTTCATGGTTGTCAAAAAATGAGAATGAATGGTGTGATAAAACGTTGCAACCAATTTCTATACCCGAGTTAAAGACGAACACTTGCTTTGTCATTACATTTAACGAACCTAGTATGTTCAGAAAATATTCTTCATTTTCTAAGTTGTGCCGTGTTATCGCGTACTGCATGCGTTGGAGAATAAGTAATAAGTATTTCGGGTCCTTATGCTCGGAAGAAATGAATGAAATCGAAACACGAGTATTAAAGATTCTGAGTAGATGTATATAGGCCGGTTCTGGACCAATTCGTATTAGTGTGTCCGTGTGACCTAGGGCGAGGGGTAATGACGTCACGCGGGGAGGGGTGTTTTTCCAGGAATCGCTCCTTTGTCTGCGATTCTCGGAATCGATTGTTTATAAATATAACAATAACATAAAAGTTATGAAATTTGATATTTTAATTACGTAATTTGATATTTTTAAAAATAAATAAGTGCGTTATCGCGCCGCGGTATTTTCCTGCGGCATCGCGAATTTCAAAGGGTTGGAATTTTTTCAAAGGGGGAAAGGGGGGGGGTCTTATTTTTTACAGGGGTAAAGGGGGGGGGTGTTGGGGGTGATTACGCGAGTCTTAGTCATGGCGTCGGCGGCGGCGAGCGGCGGGGCGACGGCGGATCGCAAAGGATCGCGCGCCCATCGTTCCGTCTCGCTCGCACCCGTTCGCGCCGCCTATTGTTTCCTCTTGCTCGCTCTCGTTCACGCGTTCGTCACCATCGACTACGACTCGCTCGCACCCGTTCGCGCCGCCTATCGTTCCCTCTCGCTCGCTCTCGTTCACGCGTTCGTCACCATCGACTACGACTCGCTCGCACCCGTTCGCGCCGCCTATTGTTTATAAACAATTTAGTACACGCTCATACGATTCGAATGCGGGTGACGCTGCACGTACATCCCCGGCTAATCGCTCCTCCTTATTATCTGATTTCTCTCTCACTCAGATACGTATGTTGCATACGAACGAGGCGGACTCACAATTATAATAAAATGAAGGATGGAATAGAAGCGATTAAAAATGATACGTGCCGATTACAAAAGTATATATTTATTTTATGAATATGCGTTAAAATATATTACACATTTTTCACGCGAGTCTTAGTCAAGGCGTCGGCGGCGAGCGGCGGGCGGCGGATCGCAAAGGATCGCGCGCCCATCGTTGCCTTTCGCTCGCACTTGTTCGCGCCGCCTATCGTTCCCTCTCGTTCTCGTTCACGCGTTTGTCACCATCGACTACGACTCGTAGTTTTCATGCGTACACTGAGAAAAAAAATTTGTTGTAGATACGAAATTTGATTTGTTGATTAACTCTATGATTAATTCAACAATTATTTTGTGTCCTTAAAGAAGATATAGTTCATTCATAGTAATCATTAAATTTTCTAATGTATAAATGAACTAAACCAAGTGAACAAAATTTGTTTGTTCAATAAACGATTGTCATTTAGTAATTTTGATGTGCTATTTAGTTATTTAGATTATATATATATTTTAATTTCAAATATTAAAATGACTAAATATTATCGTGAAAAACAATAACTGTTGTGTATATTCAATCAAACGGTTAAATATGAGAAAACAAACATTTTGTTAAAAAGTAACAAATAATTTTGTTAATTTTAATTTTTAAATTAACAAAAAATTTTGTACATGTGCAACAATTTTTCGGTGAACGAACAAAATACGATTAAAGATGGAACAAAATAATTGTGTTAACACGTGTCACAAAAAATCGGATATATTTAGTTACTCAAATAACACATTTGTTTTAATATTTGAATACAAAACTAACTAAATATTACTTTAAAAATTAATAAATATTGTGGATAGTAAAGCAAACGGTGAGTAAGATATAATCATATTTTTTGTTGAGAAAAGTAACTTATTTTTTTAATTCTTATTAAAATTTGTAAAGAAAGTCAAGTAAATATTTTGTTAAAATATATTATTTTTCTTAATAAATGACTAAAGATTATGATTAAATATTTTATCGTTATCTTGTTACAACAACTGTTTCATATAATTTTTTAACTAAACGGTGCTGTTCGACACGTTCGGTCTTGTTCTTGAGCCGAACGTTCTTTCCGATGCGCACACAAAAACGCAGTCAGACACTCGTCATTTGTTTTGGGACTTCGGTAGGGAACAATGCTTGACGAGCTCGTGAGTAGTCACTACTGTTACCAGTTACTGACCAGTTACCACGTGCTTTTTCATTGTGCCTGCCTCAGTACTCTACGCTGGATTATAGTGTCGTTTAGATTAGTGTACGTTACTTGGTTAGCAAAACTTGCCTTAATTACTCGATCAAAGTAGTGTTTATAAAGACTGTGAGTGTGAAGTGATTTATAGAAGATGGCAAATACAATTCGCCAGTGGAAAATGAAAGAGGATATTGAGTCAAAAATCATACAAATATTGGAAGGTATGTATGTAGATATGTAATTTTTCTTAATTACGTAATGTCGAGCCTATAATGAGAATATTTTGCTGTCTTTTTTTTGTTTTAACTAAGTGTTTAGTTAATATTGACGAATTAAGTTAGGCTGACCAAATTTATATGTTGCAATTAACTAAACCGTTTAGTTACTTGCAAGATATAATTGTTTGGTTCTACCTAACTTAATTCTGACCACGACTCGCTTTTTTCTTATGTTAGAAATAAAACAAACAATGTTTTCATTTGGTAGATAATGCAATTAACGAGGAAAATTTATCTTTTTTTTGTTTTAACTAAGTGTTCAGTTAATATTGACAAATTAAGTTAGGTTGACCAAACTTATATGTTGCAATTAACTAAACCGTTTAGTTACTTGCAAGATATAATTGTTTGGTTCTACCTAACTTAATTCTGACCACAACTCACTTTCTTATGTTAAAAATAAAACGAACAATGTTTTCTTTTGGTAGATAATGCAATTAATGAGGAAAATTTATCAAAACTAACGCCGGAACTTATTAAGGAAATGATTCCTCAAATAGGAGTAAGGATTGAATTTTTAAGTAAATGGAACTTAGCATTTAAGGAAGAAATGACTGATGTAAGTTTTTCTTTGTGTGAAAAAAAAATCAAAATTATTATAGTTAATTTTTCTATTCAGTAGTTATATTCCATCTTAATTTGTCTAGTATCACTAACAAACGAAATTTTGTTAAACCAAATAAAGCTTATGTACAATTTATTGAATAGAATTTAAGTACTGCAAGTAGAAGTACGAGTCAAAGTGTATCTGAAACAACAGCAGATTCCCAAAGTTCGTCTGAGGAGAATTTTTGTGTAAAAAGACCAAGCGGTTATATTGGAAAGTTAATGTTTGCCTTAAAATCAAAAACTTTAAATATAAAAGAAATATTACTTACAAATGCCAAAGGAACGGCAATCAGTAAATGTTATAAGAAAAACAAGTCTTTAACGCGGTATTGTAGAATGCAAATCGTTGATATTATTTTAACACATTTACTTAATGAAAACATCACGTAAGTTTGTTTTATATTTTTAATATTAAAACTTGAATTTATATATGTCTAATTTAAAGAAATATTTAGTTGAATAGTTGAATATGTGTGTGTATGTATATATATTTTTATTATGGTTTTAGTTTGAAAAACGACGATTTTGAATATCTGGCAACAGAAATTGTTAAACTTTTCCCCACCGAAAATATAGCCACGTATTACGTACCGCCAATTTCTAAAAAGGCATCGCGAGTTGGAAAATCTATCATTTCCCGCGGAAAACTAGTGGATAAGTATCGTAACAAAATACGTGCTTTGAAAGTTATCAATGAATGGAAAACTAGCCATTTAGACGATAATACTCTTGAACATGCAGAATCTGATGAAGGTAACCAGCAGCTCTTGTAGTATTTCTTTTCTAAATTGTAATTACATTATAAATTAGAAAATAGAACATTATGCTTATTCTTAATTTCATTATGTTATAGAAGCTATTATAGAAGCTAAAATATGGCTGCAAAGTCATTCAATGCCATGGGAAGTTGTTATTCAGAAATGGAAATTGACGACTGAATATAGACAAAAACATATAAAGTCCAATCGCATTTTAAATCTCCGACAAATTTTTGAAACCTGGCCCATTCTAAAGCATCCAAATGCTTTCACATTAATTGACGAGGATTATTTGCACTTAAAATTATCTGCTCGAGAATTGACTTTAGAAAACTGGAATAACTTTTTTACAAAAATTTTAAGAATCCGACCAGTAAAAAAAGACGATAGTAATGCACAATCGTTAATAGAATTGATGCAGCTGGAAAACTTAACGGACAGTGAGTTATTCGTAAAAATCTAAAATTAAGAATAGTTACACAATTTAATTTTTAATTTTAAAATTTTATTTTTTCTTTTAAAGTAAGTTTTAAAGTAAAAAGTTATTAGTTTTGTTTGTAGAATTAAATTTTTTACTGTTAAAAAATTTATTTTGTTTTGTATTTATATGGTGTACTTTATGTTATTTAATCAAATAGGTACAAAAATTGTTCTGCAACTGAGACTGCTTCCACATCTATTACCACCAAAAAGTCGCATTCGCCTAAGTAAAAATCAGTGGAAGCCATCAATACCCGAATGCAAAGATAGCATAATTATTACAACAACCGTAAGTATATTATGAAAATTTATTCTACTAGTTAGAAGGTTATTTGTTTCTACAATATATTTTTTTTGCAGTTAGTAGCAAACATTACGAAAGTACAAGAGGACAGACGAAAAGCAGCCGCGGAACTTGGGATAACGTTGCAGCCATTCATCATCGCTGTTGGTGCATCCAATGATGATATATCTGATTTTTTTGTGTCAGTTGATGACACATTATATAAAATATCATCAGCTTTAAAAGCAATTGATTTTTGTTTTAAATTTTTTCAAGTTTTTGACATAGAATATCCGGTCGAAAGCGTTCATATTTGGTTATTGTTTCAAAAACTTTTATACAATTATCATACTAATTGCGATAAACTCAGTCCAAATGTTACAGAAACGATAAGTGATTTCATGGCACATGAAGCTAACGAAATTTAGACCTGTGCCATTAGTATTTTTTTTTTCTTTACAAGTCAAGAAAGTCTTTAATTTTTTTTTAATTTTTTAAGCATATCTAAAAAGTAACATTTAATCAATATTTGATATATGATAACAAGTTTTGTTTTTTATTTACTATTTAGTTTATTTATTATTTTGATGTAATAGAATTAAGCATAATACTATTTAGAACTTGCCAAAGAATATTATTTTTATTTTATCTACAGATTTTAATTATGAATTTATTCAATAATTTTCATTAAATTTTTCGATAAAGGTTCGTTTTAATTTTATTATTTAATCAAAAAGTTCTAAATATTATTCTTGAAAAAAATTTTTGTTTTAAGATATATAAGTACTGCTTATTGCAAAGATGGTACAAATAATTGCATGTCCGTTTTGTGAAAGAAAATTAGATTCGGAAACTTTTCTTATTCAACATGCCAAACAATGGCATAAAACTTCATTAATGTCAATATGCTATTGTCGCTACGAAGGATGTTGTAGAATTTTAAAAAATTTTTATTCATATAAGAGACATATCTTTTTAACACATTTGGATCATAAAACAGAAATTTATCAGATTAAAAATTCTGACATTAATAATTCTTTAACAAAATTGGGAAATTTGGCACGTGATCTTACAACCGAAAATAGACAAGATAGATTAAAATCTGAATGTTTAGTTTCTGATCCTACAAGTTTAACTATAATAGATTTTGAGTCTATAGTACAAACAGAAATATCGTCGTTTGTGTCACAAATATATTCTGAATTTAATATAACAAGAACATTTGTTTCTACCTTGATTGATAAGATAAAGAATTTATATAATTTGACTTTTATTCCTATTCTCAAGCGAAGATGTAACTCAGAGAATTATAAAGAGGCACTTTCAGATCTCACCAAGATGTTCACAATTTTGCAACACGGTTTCGATAATTTCAAATCCGATTATAGTAATTTAAAATATTTTGAAAATGCAAACACTTTAATAAAACCACAGTCGTTTACAGTTCACACGTTAGTAAATTCTCGTTTAAGTGGTGGCAAACGTAAAGCCGTTATTTCAGATGCGCATATTAACGTAATATCGATAAAGATGGTGTTAAAAACATTTTTAGAAATACCTACCGTTTTTACAACAATTTTAAAACACATCGAACAATGTAGAGCAAATACATCAATAGTGTCAAACCTGCAAGGAGAATTGTGGCAGAACATTGAGAAACAATTTGAGGGAAAAACTTTGTTTCCATTAATATTATATTTTGACGACATTGAAATAAATAATCCTCTGGGATCACATGCTAATATTCGAAAACTCGGTGCAGTTTATTTTTCATTGGCGTGTATACCATTTCAATTTAGTAGTTTGTTAGAAAATATATTTCTTGCTCAATTACATCATACAAAAGACCAAAAACTTGCTGGTAACAAAAAAATATTTCAAAACATTATCGAACAATTAACAGATCTCGAGGTAAATGGTTTAATTATAAATTTAGATGGAAAGAAACAAACGGTTTATTTTTCTTTGTTAGTAGTTATTGGAGACAATTTAGCAATGAATGATATTTGTGGTTTCACAACAAGTTTCAATACACAAAATATATGTAGAATATGTACAGCGGATAAAATTGAAAGTCGCAAGCAAGTGGCAGAAAATCCTTTAAAGTTACGAACAAAAGAAAATTATTTACAAGATTGTGAGAACCGCTCTATGGGAGTAAAAACCGAGTGTGTATTTAATAAAATTCCGAAATTTCATGTGATAGAGAATGCTTATCTTGATCCTATGCATGATTTATTTGAAGGAATATGTCGGTATGAAATAGCAAAAATATTAAACATTTTAATAAATAGAGAACATTGTTTTTCCCTTGAAATTTTAAATGCTCGCTTGCAGCATTTTGATTGTGGTCGTAATTTCGGAAAAAATATTCCAATTTCGATAAGTAACAATGCTCTTTGTGCACAAAACTTAATTATTTCAGCATCTGAAATGGTATTTTTAATTAAACATCTTGGTATTTTGATCGGAGATTTAGTGCCTATAAATAATAAAGTTTGGGAAGTTTACATTATCTTACAAGAAATTATAAATATCATAATGAGTTCTACGATAACGGTAGCAACAACGCATTTACTAGAAAATTTAATATCGGAACATCATTCATTGTACATAGAGATTTTTGAAGAATCATTAAAACCAAAACACCATTTCATAATACATTATCCTCGATTATTGAGAAGACTAGGACCGCTCAAACATTTATCTTGCTTTCGTTACGAAGCAAAGCATAAGCAACTTAAAGAATATGCAAAGGTTGTGAGATCACGTACAAATTCCCCATACACTTTAGCACTAAAACATCAACTTAATTTATCACATAGATTTCGCATTAAAAAAGGATTTCTTGATCGATTTAATTTAGGACCTGCACTGTGCAAAGAATTAGATAACTTGCCTGATTTTCTTTATTTTAAAGATATACTACCACTAAACTTCCAATATGAATACATACTGAATACCTGGATTGAAGTGAACGGTATTAGATATTATAAAAATATGGCTGTAGCTATGTACGAAAAAGACAATAATATAGTTTTCGGTGAAATTCATTATATTATTGTGAATAATATGCGGCAAATATCATTCATATGTACAGAATTGCATACAAAAAATATTAATAGGCATTATTGCGCTATTCGAGTAATTAAGAATACTGTATGGAAATGTATTACGCTAGAAAATTTATTTTCTTATGTACCGGAAAATGTTTACGTTATGATTGACGATAATTTATACATTTCATGTATACGTATTTAATAGTATGTATTTTTATATATGTATTAAGAGTAAAGATATTTTTTATTTGTGCAAATTTATGTTTTAAGATATTTAAATGGTTCTATAATTATTAATATGCAAAATATATTAATATATTATATTTATGTTTGACACTAATAAAGATATATTTATTATATTCTGAACATATAGTTGTTTCAATTTATACCTGATATACTTTCAACAAAATAATATTATTTTCCTTACAAAATAACAAGATACATACAAAACATTGTCCTTTCAATCAATTAAATGCCTGGATGAAAAAAACAACAATTTTGTTACATTAAAATGCTACTTATTATTTTAAATAAAAATTACATTGCTCGATTTAAATATTTCATTCTTATGACAAAATCTAAATTTGAATACATTAAATTTTTGTTAATTAAATAAATCTTTTGTAATTTATTTTGCTGAACGCTGCATGCGTTTTTTTGCTGTAACAAAATTAAGTTTGCTTTAATGTACTTTATAATTTATTCAGCACAATGTTTTTATGTATAAAAAAAATCTTCTGTTAGCTTATGAGAAAATTGTTTGAAATAACAAAATATGTTTAAGTACTCAACATCTTCAATTGTTGCTTTTAGTAGCTTAGTAGCTATGTCAACTATGTATTTCATTAATTCTACAAAAATTTTATATACATTAAATATATATTTTGTTGTTTAAGCTTTATTTTTTGACACCGATTTCATATGTTTATTTATAGGAGCAAAATGTTAGTTACATTACATTTTTGATACGATAATTGTGAACTATATTTTAATGAAAGGAACTACATTTATATTCGTTTAAATATAAATATAGTTGTTTCAAAAAATTTCGTTCTTTCAATACAACAATGTTTTGTTGTTTTACCAGAAGATTATTTGAAACCAGAATTTGTTATTACATGCAACACAAAAAAAATTACATGTAAAAAAATTATTTGTTAAAGTATCATTAAATTTTTTAAGTTAACTCTTACCTTGATGATTCAACTATAGGTTTGTTTACAAAAGTAGCAAATTATTTTGTACTTTCAGAAAAATGTTTAGTCGTGCGTATTGGACTAAAGATTTTGGTAACCGTAAACAAATTTCGCCATTTTCAACAAATTTTTTTTCTCAGTGTAGTATACCGCTTTGAAATATAATATTAAACAAAAGTTGACACTATGAGGATGCACAACTGTCGGCTCGAGTGTATTTTCCTCTTCTTATTATTCTTACGATAAGAAAAAATTTTAATAGGTTGCGTTGGAGTTTTATACCGAGAGGGTATCTTTTTTTTTTTTTTAATCAATCGCTAATGTCGTGTTTATCAATCGCTCATGTCGTGTTTATCAATCGCTCATGTGGTATTGATTCCTTGCCCAAGACAATCATCGAAGAGCTGTGCGATTCATGTAATCCGTAAATGGGTAAGTATAAAGATAAATAAAATAAAAATATTTTTATTCGTACGAATAGTAGCTGTAAAATTTTAATATTACAGAAGGACAATTTTGCGTAAAGCCAACGTCACCGACGTTTTCATTGCAATCATCATCATCGTCGTCGTTGTCGTCGTCATCGTTGCTCGCATTATATCGATTGTATAAGATAATATCGTTAAAATATAAAATTGTATTTTCTCGTTCAAGTGCCATTCGCGCTCTCGCTCACACCCTTTCACGCTCTCACTCGCATTCTTTAGTTATCGTTTGCAGATGCGTAACATGCTATCGCTAGATTCTTTTCTATATACCCGTGTGGTCAAAAAATCTTTTGCGTTTGTATGGGCTTCAAACGTTGTAAAAAATCTTTTTGCGTTTTTCTCTTGGTCAAGTGTCGTTCATGCTTTTCTAGTAATCGTTTCAAGATGCCTTCGTTAGATATGGACGATTCTTTCTACACGCCTATGCGACAAAAATCTTTGGCGTCTGGAATCTTTTGTATCACGTTTCGTTTTCGTTGGCCCGGCGTCTATTTTCTTTGTTTATTGATGAGAACGACGACAACGACGACGACGACGACGACGACGACGACGATGTGACCATGCCTCACTCTCAGTCTCACATCCGTTGGTGCAGGAGCTCTTTTTTGAAGAAAGTTTTTGACAGTGAAGAAAGTATTTATAGTACTTATAGTAAAAAATGGCATATTTTGGGGAACCAGGTATGTATTATAATAGAATTTATAATACAATTTAGAAAAATAATTTAATCTGTTATAAAATGATATAATATGTATTTTTATGTTTTTAGCTCAAAAACAACAGCTCTGCCGCGACTTCCAGCGAGGAGCCTGCTCGAACAGTTTTTGCGCGTTTGTGCACCCTTACAGGTATTGTTTCAATTACCAAAATAAGAAGTGCACAAACGCGCAATGCAGATTCCTGCATGTAACGAGTGTGGAGCAGGCTCGTTACGAGGCCACCGGATTGACGTCAGCGAAATTACGCTACGAAGTTGGACGCACCCTGCAGAATTCCATCATCTGCGGGGACTACAAGGCCGGCAGGTGCAACAGGACGGACTGCCAACGTCGGCATATCGGGCACGACGAAAAACTGGAATGCATAGTGTGCTGCGGCGAAATTGTGTTAGACACGTTCGGGGCGTCCAGTTGCGGGCACGTGTATTGCTACACGTGTGCCCTAAAGTGCCAAAGGCCCCCCGCGTCCGTACACTATGCTTACGGTTGTGTGCCCGGTATGCCGATCCGTCGCCAGCTATGAGCAGTTGCATTAGCTTATGTTGTTTTTGCGTATATTGTATTTTTTTTTGCTTATGTTGTTTTACTTATGTTGTTTTGCTTCTGTCGTTTTTGCGTTGATTGTATGTAATGTAATTTTAAAGGTATTTTTAATGTAATTTTTTAATGTAATTTTTAATGTAATTTTTAATGTAATTTTATGTATTTTTTATGATTATGTTTTTTTTTATACTTGTATTATTTTTAATTTAATTTTTAATTTAATTGAATTTTTTATGTTTGTATGATAATTTTTTGGTATTAAATAAGATAGAAAATATTATATTAAAACATATTTTATTTCTTATGTATTTTTAATTATTAAAAAACTTACAACTAATAAACTTGTACAATTACTTAAAAATATACAAAAAATGAATATATAAAAAAGAATACAAAAATAATAAAAATAAAATATTAAATAAAACTTAACCTAAACTTATAAACTAAAGGTGTATTAAGAAAAATAAAAATGAAAAATGAAAAAATATACAAAAAATGAATATAATATAAAATATAAAAAATGAATATATAAAAAGAATACAAATACAAAAATAATAAAAATAAAATATTAAATAAAACTTAACCTAAACTTATAAACTAAAGGTGTATTAAGAAAAATAAAAATGAAAAATGAAAAAAATATACAAAAATGAAAATAATAAAAATAAAACTTAAACTTAACTTAACCTAAACTTATAAATTAATTTTGGAGTCCTTAGTCAGTGTCTGAAACAAAAAAAGAAATTATTAACAGGGTATAAAATAAAATGTATTTAAATAATTAAAATTTATTTCAAATATACTTACATAGATTGATCTGCACCTTCCACTGTTTGCACACCGTGCAGAGATGTTTGGGCACTTGGCCCTGCATGGCAAATGGTATCACTTTCATGCACGGTGTGCAAAAGGAGTGACCGCAAATTAGGGCCTGGATCCCTTTGAAATGCTGCACCTGACAGAAGTTGCATCTCGGCGTGTTATCCTCTGTAAATTTTTAAAAATATAAATTAAAAAATTAAAAAATTAAAAAAAAAAAAAAAAAAAAAAAAAATTAAATAAAAAAAAACTTACTGGGAAATGTTCCATTCTCGCAAGAGAGGCACTCCCACATGCACTCTCCGAGTAAATTCTTTGTGCACGTGTGAGGCCTCTGATCCGGCGGGTACGTTTTGCGTAACAGGTACGCTAGGCGTTTTAGTTCGCAAAACGCCGTTTCCGTCATCGGCCGCACATGATGATGATTAATTTCATCCACCTCATCCTGGTTGAGGTGGACGAATTTGCACGTCGTTCCTGACAGGCACACCGACTTTGTACACCGCCGGACCTCGTGGAACATCTTGCAGTCACTCCTGGCGCAGATCTTCATCAAATAATCTCTGCAACTCATTTTTAAAGTAGGATGTTGCAAAAAAATTTTTTTGTTTTAATTTAAAACAGGTCTTGCCAAAAAAACAACAAAAGCCAAAAAAACAATACAAGCAAAAAACGACAACAGCAAAAACGACAACAGCAATAATAAAAACAACATAAGCAATAAAAACAACAGAAGCAATAAAAACAATACTAGCAATTTTAAGATGTGTACTCCTCGACTGGCGAGCGACCGACTGACGAGCGACCGACTGAAAATCACGTGCTGCGTTTCTATCCGCTTCCATATGTGTGTTCGTAAATGCACAATGAATGATGCTTAAAGAAGCGGATATACGAACGGACTTAAGGCCCTTTCGGTGTAATTCATTCAGCCGGCGTATCGATCCACATGATGAAATTTCTTGCAATACCCAGGTGTATGAATAAAGTTGACATATCTACCGGGTCCACATTTTCTGTTTGCCCGACTCTAATTAACGAAACAAGAGCCGCATCGCCAGAGAGAATATCATTGACGGTAATCCACCCCCGCGCTTTTTCCATGATTATTTTAGCGAGTGTGATCTCTTGCTCCGTCCATATCTGGGCTCGCCGAGGCAAGATTCCGTCTAGAACACACGGTATCGCTTGCCACTTTAATTCACAGAATCGTTCGTCCAGTCGGAAACACTCATAAGGTAGTCTACAGGTTTTGCGAGCCCAGTCGCGAAGATGTACCGTAATCGACGTAGCACTAACATCATCGATGATTCCTCTTTGCCACTTTAAACCTTCTCGGATAGCAACAAGGGTTCCCACTGTAACTTTATGTGGTAACAGCATGAGGTTGGCTGCTGCAATCCTCATATGTGCAGTCAATTGTTCAAGCATCTCCAAATGAGCCTTCTCTCCGTTTGTTAACTTTACCCAAAATAGCGTGGGTGATTGTACGCGTATCACGCGTACTTCGTGCGGCCAGCGGGTAAGTTGCCTTATATTGATGTTGGAAATCATCTGAAAAAAATATTTTATATTAATCGGAAATTTTTTTTTTAAAAAAAGATATTAAAAATAATATCAGAAAAGATATTAAAAATAATATCAGAAAAGATACTTACATTTTTTTTTTTGTAACTTGTTAATTGGCGACGATCAGTTACCGATGCCTGGTTGCAAGGAACTGATCGCTCGACGGTTGAAGAACTCATCTCGATCCAAATTGTTTTATACTGATAAAAAAATTATCGTTCTCACTCGCGTTTGTAGTAATAATAGAAGTTAGAATTCTTAGTAGCAATTTAATCAGTATCACGTAGCGAAATATCATATCATATTAATTTAATTCGGCGTACTCCTATCTCCTTGTGCAAAATCCCCTAACTTGGCCTTGGTGCAAAAGCTAGCGGTGTATGTTGCGACAAACGAGCAGTCTCGCCTCATCGTTGTAACTGAGCGGAGGTCCGCTCTAATCAATAAATTCTTTTTTGAAGCGTTTCCAAATCAATTTTACTTTACAATTTATCTGAATCCCTTACAAAATCAGAAGTGGGATCGAGACTCCGAATTCCTCAGGTAAAAACGAGGAGAAGTGATTTCGAATATCTCAAAAGGAGATCGAAATAAGTTCAAAGTGAATAAGTTGTGCGCGAAAGCGTGAGTTGGAACTGTGAATTGTATGAGTCAAGGAATCGTTATGAGAGATCCTAGTACATTCACTGTTACGACATTAAAGGATAAGCTGCGTGAGCTAAACCTGGCTACAACAGGCATTAAAAATGAGTTAATCAAGAGGCTTCAAGAAGCGGATCCGTCAGGACAATGGATCATAGATCTTGATTCAACGGAGGTAGATGCGTCGGAAGAAGAGCGAAGTGAAACCTCGAGTCCGAGTGGGGCAGCAGACGACCAGGAAAATCCACCTGGTAGAGAAGAAATGCTCAGAAGGGAAAATGAGTTAGCGAAAAGAGAACGATCTTTGATGGCTCGAGAATTGGATGTTATGCGAAGAGAAAATGAGCAGTTACGCGTTTTGACACAAGTATCGCAAAACGAAAGCTTCAGTGCGTCAACCTACAAGATTAGTTTGACTAGTTTGAAGGAACTGTTACCGGCCTTCAGTGGAAAATACGGAACTTTTCAGAAATGGAAAGAGCAGTTGACGTTGGTAAAGCGAACGTACCAACTGGACGACGGCATGACAAAGCTACTGATAGGAGCAAAACTAGAAGGAGATGCAATCGAGTGGTTCCATTCGGTACCGGAGCACCTTTCTATAACTCTTCAGGACCTGTTAGGACGTATGGAGATAATGTATGATCAGCGGGAAAAGAAGTTGACCCTACGAAGAGAATTCGAAAAAAAAAAATGGAATTATGGCGAAACGTTTGCCGAGTATTATCACAAGAAAGTTATTCTTGCCAATAAGGTTCCGATAAGCGAAGAGGAGATGGTAGATTACATCATTGAGGGGATTCCAGATGACTCCATCAGACGACAGGCAATGATGCTGCGATTCGTGGATAAAGAAGCAATGCTACACGGAATGGAAAACATCTCGCTGCCTACAGAACATAAAACTCAACAAAAAATGGAAAAAGGGGCGACCAAGATAACAGGCAAAATAACGGGTGCATATAAGAAAAGTAGTGGTGAAGTGAATGTGAAAACAGAAGTGCGGTGCTATAATTGCAACGCGGAAGGTCATATGGCAAACAAGTGTCCGATGCCTAAGCGAGAAAGAGGAGCTTGCTTCAAGTGTTACCAGATGGGTCACCGAGCCAAGGACTGCCCGATAAAAGGACGCCCGAAGAAAGAAGTTAACAGCGTGTCAACCACCAGAGAAGACGAGGAAAGCGACGGCATGTCAAATGGCGAGAGAAGCGAAATTATTAATAGCGTGTCTAATAGCGAGATTAAGGACTTTCATAGAAAAGTAAGTTATGAACTTGTAGACAAAGCAAATGATATGAAGATTTCTCTAGAACTCGATACGTTATTAGATACCGGTAGTCCTATAAGTTTTATTAAAGAAACTCTCGTGCCACCAAAATTTGTAAGACCTGTTTCGTCGGATAAAAATATGTATTGCGGATTAAATAATAGTAAACTACAAATAAAAGGAGAAGTAAAAGCAAATGTGATGTTAAACCGGAAAGAAGCAAAGTATGTAATAATAATGGTTGTTACAGAACGTTCAATGAAGGCATCAGTTGTAATCGGTCGAGACCTGCTAATACAATTTTTTGGAAAAGAAAAGTCAGATGGCAAAATTTCAGAAGATGAAGTGATAAAGGAAATATTGCAAATATCCATAGACGAAGTAAATTGTGATATAAAAAAAACAATAAACATTAATCAAAAAATAAGTCCCGAAATACAAGTATCCGTTAAGAAACTATTTGAAAATGAATATGTAAAACCCGATAGGCCAGAAAAACCAAAGATTGACGCGGAACTTTGTTTAAAATTACGAGAGAATAAGCCATTTAACTTTCCTTCAAACCGGCCTTCTTATGCAGAAAAAAGGGAGCTTCGAGTATTATTAGATTCATTAGTTGAGAAAAAAATTATACGCCCAAGCGAATCGGAATATGCATCTCCGGTTGTGTTAGTACGTAAAAAAACAGGAGATATACGACTATGTGTAGATTTTCGCGAATTAAACAAACTATTGATTAAGGATAATTATCCATTGCCAAACATAGAGGATTTGATAGATTCATTGTATAACAAAAAATACTTTACAAAGTTAGACTTGAAATACGGATTTTACCACATTAAAATGTCTAAAGATTCAGTAAAATATACCGCGTTTGTAACGCCGTTAGGGCAATTTGAATTTTTGCGTATGCCGTTTGGTTTAAAAGTAGCCCCCTCCCGTTTTCAGCGTTATATTAATCAAATATTGTCTAATCTCATTCGAGAATCGAAGGTGATAGTTTATATGGATGATATTTTAGTAATATCGGAAACAATTGAGCAACATTTAAATATATTGCGACAGGTGTTTAGATTATTTGTAGCAAATAAACTCGAATTAAGAATCGATAAGTGTATTTTCCTCCAAACAGAAATAGAATTTGTCGGGTATTTGATTACAGGCACCGGAGTAAAACCAACTAAGGCAGGAGTAGAATCCGTAAAAAGAATTCCAGTACCACGTAATATTAAGGAGGTACATAGTTTTGTCGCTTTATGTTCCTATTTTAGAAAATTTATTCAATCCTTCTCGTTAATTGCTAAGCCACTGTACGAATTATTACGTAAAAATGTGACATTTACCTTCGGACCGCGTGAATTAAAAGCATACGAGGGATCAAAGATTAAATTAACACAGGCACCTGTATTAGCAATATACAATCCAAATAGCGAAACAGAGCTACACTGCGACGCGAGTACGAGCGGTTTCGGGGCAGTATTAATGCAACAAGGTAAAGACAAATATTTTCATCCAGTCTTCTTTTTCTCAAAACGAACTACAGACGCAGAAAGTAAATATCATAGTTTTGAATTGGAAATGTTATGTATAATATATGCCCTGCGACGATTTAGAGTTTACTTAAATGGAATTAAATTTAAGATAGTTACGGATTGTAACGCGTTAGCCTTAGCAATTAAGAAAAAGGAAATAAATCCTCGAATAAGTCGATGGGTGTTAGAATTAATGAATTATGATTATACAACCGAGCATAAACCCGGAAAACGAATGGGACATGCAGATGCGTTAAGTCGATTGCCACACGAAATAATGGTAATCACCGATAATCCGTTCGAATTAAACCTTGCTCTTAGTCAAAGTCGAGACGCCAAATTATGCGAATTAAAAGATGTATTACAAAAAACGGAAGACTCGGTCTTTGAAATGCGAAACGGAATCATATTCAGAAAACGTAACAAAGATTTATTGTTTTATGTACCACATGCGATGGAGATACATATAATGCAAAAATATCACGATCATATGGGACATTTAGCAGTAGAAAAAACCTATGATAATATATCTAAAAGCTATTGGTTTCCAAATATGAAAGAAAAAATTAAGAATTATATTTTAAATTGTTTAAAATGCATTGCATATTCTCCTGCCGACGGAAAAAAGGAAGGAAATTTACATTGTATCCCTAAGAGTGAAACCCCCTTTGACGTATATCATATCGACCATTACGGTCCGATAGATAAAGAGCGATTAGCTAAGCGATATATGTTAGTAGTTATTGACGCATTTACGAAATTTGTTAAATTGTATCCGACTAAGACCACCGCGACTCAAGAAGTAATAAGTCAACTACAAACACATTTCTGTAATTATAGTAGACCGCGTATCATAATATCCGACAGAGGGACAGCTTTTACTTCAAGCGAATTTGAAACATTTTGTAAAGAAAATAATATTTGGCATATCCTTACCGCTACACAATCGCCTCAAGCAAATGGACAAGTTGAACGCGTAAATCGTGTTATAGGACCTATGATAGGAAAACTTATAAATAATGATGAAAAGTTATATTGGTACAAGATAATTTGGGATATTGAATTTGCATTAAATAATACTATTCATAAAACAACAAGGGAAACACCAAGTAAACTTTTGTTTGGGGTAGAGCAAAAAGGAAAAATTATAGATGCTATACGAGAATATCTGAATTTAAACCTTGCCGATAACGATCGAGATCTGCAATTAATGCGTGCAAGAGCGGCGGATAGAATAATGCGAAGCCAAAAATATAATAAGGAATATTTTGATAAAAAGCGTAAACCAGCTAAAAAATACGAAGTAGGAGATTATGTTATGATAAAAAATATCGAAACTACTCCCGGAACGTCTCATAAAATTATACCGAAATATAAAGGACCGTATGAGGTATGTCGCGTTTTAAGAAATAATCGATACGTAATTAAAGATGTAAAGGAACATCAGATGTCTCAAAAACCGTACGAAGGTACGTGGGAAGCTGCAAACATAAGACCGTGGAAAAATTGCGGTGAACTTTGAGGACAAAGTATGGTCAGGACTGGCCGAAAATTGTAGTAATAATAGAAGTTAGAATTCTTAGTAGCAATTTAATCAGTATCACGTAGCGAAATATCATATCATATTAATTTAATTCGGCGTACTCCTATCTCCTTGTGCAAAATCCCCTAACTTGGCCTTGGTGCAAAAGCTAGCGGTGTATGTTGCGACAAGCGAGCAGTCTCGCCTCATCGTTGTAACTGAGCGGAGGTCCGCTCTAATCAATAAATTCTTTTTTGAAGCGTTTCCAAATCAATTTTACTTTACAATTTATCTGAATCCCTTACACGTTGCCATTCACGTTGCCACTCACGTTGCCACTCACGTTACCCCGCATCAATGAAAAATAGACTGCTAAGAGAACAAAAGACTATGCGGCTAAATTCAAAGACTGCAAACGGAGGTAGTTGCTATTTAGCAGGTATGCATTTCTTTTCTCAGAAAGAGATAAGGTAAAGATTTTAATTCCCCCACATCATTGAAAAATAGACTGCTAAGAGAACAAAAGACTATGCGGCTAAATTCAAAGGCTGCAAACGGAGGTAGTTGTTATTTAGCAGGTGTGCATTTCTTTTCTCGGAAAGAGATAGGGTAACGATTTTCGTTCCCCACATCTTTGAAAAATAGACTGCTCAGATAACAAAAACTATGCGGCTAAACTCAAAGACTCTGCAAACGGGGTAGTTGCTATTTAGCGGGTGTACATTTCTTTTGTCGGGAAGAGATAAGATAGCAATTTTAAAATACTGCAAAGTGAAACTTATGAAATGACTCATTATAATTTGAGAGAGGGTAAATAATGTGTCACATGATTAATCAGGAGTAGGGGTAGAATATAAAGCATTCCTTAGGCCTCTCTTGTAACCACGCGCGAATCTCATTAGTGGACGAGCGATCGACGATAATGAACGTTGACGTGAGAATAGAAATCGGTGAAGAAATCGGTGAAGAAATAGAAATAGAAATCGGTGAGAAAATCGAAGAGGTTCATCCCCTGTCGGAGGATAGTGCTTGCGAAACCGACGATGACAACGATGAAACGTTTGAAAGTACTACGCGCAAAACGCTCAATTTACGGAATTTAAACGCGATTAATTTGCGTACGAAATTTTGTGCCATATATTTTTATTATTGTGACGGGCGAGGATACAACGTGTGCGCTTCTTGTTTGGTGTTGATGCGAAACGATTTCAACGATTCCGTTTTCAAGATTCGTAAACACGTCGTAGGATCGTACGATAGTCTGAGCGGTACGTGGTGTTTGAACTGTAGAACCGCAACATTCGTTGTAATTTCGTGCGATATGTGCCCGGTATGCACGAATGCGTGAACAATTTACTTCGATTTCCATACTCACGTTGCTAATGTCGTTTTTATCGCTAATGTTGTTGTTTTGTTGTATTTATCGCTAATGTTGTATTTATTGCCAATGTCGTTGTTTTGTTGTATTTATTGCTAATGTCGTTGTTTTGTTGTATTTATTGCCAATGTCGTTGTTTTGTTGTATTTATTGCCAATGTCGTTGTTTTGTTGTATTTATTGCCAATGTCGTTGTTTTGTTGTATTTATTGCTAATGTCGTTGTTTTGTTGTATTTATTGCTAATGTCGTTTTTTAAAAAACATTAACGTGCAAGCATCGGTGCGAGAATCATTAAAAATGGATCAAAGTTTTCTCGAGGAAGAGCGTGAACTCCTGGTGCAGGCTGACGCCGTGACCACCTTGGGAGAATTTTTCGTGTGGCTTGAGAGATGTGACGACCTAGTGAATCGACTCGAGGAACGCAGTCGCGCCAAGCGAACGCGCGTATCCGTCGGATGCGCGCAATCCACGGTGGCGAGTATCGCGCGACTTTTGGGTGTCAGGAAACATTTGTACGGACGTTACGTGCACCAGGGTGGCGAGTATGCGAGCACCAGTGCTGCCGACGGTGATGGTGACAACGCAGCTGGTGAACTCGAGTGGCGCGAGATCGAGACCGCGTTCAAAAGTCGTATCGCAACGGGTGTGGTAATAAACACAAACTACATCGAGCCGCTGCGATTCCTGGAGGACGCCGGTAACGCGGTGTGCGAGCGCGTACAGAACATCGTGCGTAAAACTAATTGCGTGAAAGTGAACACCGCGTTCAACGGTGAATTCACGGCCGGGGACAAACGCGCCAACAAAAGTATAACCACGAAAAACTGTGAGATCTTTCAAGATACTGATGTACGCGAGTGGTACCGATTACATGTTATCGAACCCACGCTGGCTTCTCTCGAGGAGTTTCAGGAGCGCGACAGCGGATGGGCGTTGTCGCGAATTTTGAACTTGTTGATCAACGTAAACAAGTACAATCCGATGCGTGCGGGATGTCACGTTACATTGTCGCGGAAAATAGTCGCTAAAAAAGCAGTGATATGCGTAAAATCGATGGATGACAAGTGTCTCGCGTGGTCGGTGGTGGCAGCTCTGTATCCCGTAAAGCAGCACGTGGATCGGGAATCGTCGTACCCGCATTACGCAACGGTGCTGAACGTCGAGGGTGTGGAGTTTCCCGCGACTCTTAAAGACGTTGCGAAACTCGAACGATTGAATGATATCTCGATCAACGTGTACGTCACAAAGACACGTGGAAAAGAAATAAACGTTCTACCTATACGCCTCAGCAATGAGAAGAAAAAGAGACACGTAAATTTATTGTACGTGCAACCCGATAACAACGATGACAACGATAACCAGAAAGTGGGACACTTTGCGTGTATCAGTAATCTATCACGCCTCGTCAGTTCGCAACTAAGCGGACGCGAGCATCGGAAACACATTTGTGATCGGTACGTATGGTTTTAAATATATAATTGATTTTTAAAATATTATTTTAAAATTATTATTTTGTAAAAATATTTTATTTTTAGGTGTCTTCATTACTTTAGTTCGAGCGAGAAGCTCGAGGCTCACGTCATGGATTGCGGAATATTAAACGACTGCGCTATACGACTACCCAGCGAGGACGACAAATGGCTCAGCTTTTCTAATCACGACAACAAGGAGCGCGTGCCGTTCATCGTTTACGCCGATCTGGAGTGCGTGCTGCGAAATATCGATCCACCATCATCGCCCGAACAAACGACGTTTAATTATCAACATCACGAAGTATTCAGCGTGGGATACTACGTCCGATGCTCGTACGACGAGTCGCTCTCGAGATACGAATATCGTCGCGAACCTGATTGCGTCCAGTGGTTCGTCGAGCGGCTAGTGAGATTAGCTCATCGCGTAAAAACCGTAATCTCAAACGTTGTCCCGATGAAGACGTTGTCGAATGCGCAGCTCGAGGTGCACGAGAACGCGAAGCTGTGCCACGTATGCGAAAATCCGTTTGCGGCGGACGAGAAGCGTGTGCGCGATCATTGTCATTTGACCGGTCGGTATAGAGGTCCCGCGCACTCAAAATGTAACCTGCAATACCGCGACACGCGTTACATCCCCGTCGTATTTCACAATCTGTCGGGTTACGATGCACACTTTGTTATAAAGGAGATCGCCACAGCGTACGAGGGTAAAATTAATCTATTACCGATAACGAAGGAGAAATATATCTCCTTTACGAAACACGTTGACGATACGGCTGAGGGACAGGACTCGCGAACTGCGATAAAGTTGCGCTTTATAGACTCGTACAAATTTTTGAACGCTAGCCTCGACAAATTATCGTCTCTACTCGCCAAAGACAAATTGCGAATCTTGCGCGCTGAATTTGCGACACTTTCAGAAGAAAATTTCAATCTTCTGACGCGAAAAGGTGTATTTCCGTACGAGTACGTCAACAGCGTCGAAAAATTGAATGAGTCAAGCTTACCGTCGCGCGACTCATTCTTCAGTTCGCTGACCGGTGACACGGTGACCGAGTCAGATTACGCGCACGCTGAGACCGTATGGCAGCGGTTCTCCGTTCGAACTCTGGGCGAGTACAGCGATCTGTACCTCAAGACCGATGTACTGTTATTGGCTGACGTATTTGAAAATTTTCGCGACAGATGCGTCGAGAGTTACGGACTCGATCCCGCGCATTACTACACCTTACCCGGTTTCACGTGGGATGCGATGCTCAAGCATACGCGCATAAATTTCGAATTGTTGACCGACATCGACATGGTGATGTTCGTCGAACGCGGTATACGCGGCGGTCTAAGTCAATGCTCCAACAGATACGCGCGAGCCAATAACAGATACATGCGGTCGGGTTACGACTCGTCGAAACCTTCGTCGTACATTGTGTATTACGATGTAAATAACTTGTACGGATGGGCCATGTGTCAGCCGTTACCGTACGCGGACTTCGAATGGGTCGACGACAACGACCTCGCGAACCTCGACGTAGAC
This sequence comes from Cardiocondyla obscurior, assembly GCF_019399895.1. Classification (NCBI taxonomy): domain Eukaryota; kingdom Metazoa; phylum Arthropoda; class Insecta; order Hymenoptera; family Formicidae; genus Cardiocondyla; species Cardiocondyla obscurior. The sequence goes on along the minus strand of NC_091871.1, from coordinate 373,829 downwards.
GCGATCGCCGCGGACTCGCCCACGGGTTATATTCTCGAGGTGGATCTCGAGTATCCCGCGAGCGTGCACGACGCGCACTCCGATCTGCCGTTCTGTCCCACGCGAGAGAAACCACCGGGGGCGAAACACGACGTAAAACTTTTGGCTACGCTGTGTGATAAGAAGCGATACGTCATCCACTATCGCAATCTGCAGCTGTGCACGCGTCACGGTCTTCGCGTCACCAAGGTTTACCGCGTGCTGCGATTCACTCAATCGGCATGGTTGCGCGATTACATCGAGCTCAACACGCGACATCGAACTCGTGCGACCAACGATTTTGAAAAAAATTTGTTTAAACTGATGAACAACGCGGTGTTCGGTAAAACGATGGAGAACGTACGAAATCGCGTCGACGTTCGCTTGCTCTCGCAGTGGGACGGACGGTGCGGTGTGGAGGCGATGATCGCCAAACCGAATTTTCACAGCAGAAGCGTATTTGCGGAAAATTTAGTAGCTGTGGAATTACGTAAACTCGAGGTGAAATTCGCCAAGCCGATATACGTCGGTATGTCTATACTCGACATATCTAAAGTATGCTTGTACGAGTTTCATCACGAGTATATGATACCGACTTTCGGAGACAAATGTAGCGTCATGTATACCGACACGGACAGTCTTGTGTACAGCGTCGAGTGCGACGACGTATACGAGATGATGAAACGCGATATCGCGAGGTTCGACACGAGCGACTATCCGCCCGATAACGCGTATGGTATACCTCTCGCGAACAAAAAAATACCCGGCTTAATGAAGGATGAGTGTAACGGTGCGATCGTCACAGAGTTCGTCGGACTCAGAGCTAAGATGTATGCGATCAGGGTAGACGGTAGAAAAGACACCAAAAAAGCAAAGGGTGTAAAGAGCGGAGTCGTGGCGCGAACTATAACGTTCGACGATTACGTGAGGTGTCTCGAGGACGAGATCGCTATGACTCGCGACCAATCGTGCATCAGGTCGAAATTGCATGAGGTGTACACCGTGTCCGAGACAAAGATCGCTTTGAGTCCGTACGACGACAAGCGATATCTCGTGCCGAACTCGACCGAGACCTTGCCGTGGGGTCATTATCGCATACCTCGATAAAAACGCAGTACACATGTACGCGGTATACATGTATGCAGTATGTATTATACTTCCGATTGACGCAACGTTTCTCGAGTGATTGTTAACATTCGCATATTTAGCATTTTGTGGAGAGTGATGGGATGATTGAGGCGTTCATGATTGCATTTTTATTTTGCGGAGTATGAGATGTTCTTGGTTGCTTTGGTTTTTTATCAAATTTAGTCTGATTTTCACTTTGTAGTATTTGATGCGTTCATGATTGCCTCTTTTTCAATTTTATCTGGTTTAAAAATATTTTATAAAAGTCTCGAGCTCGTTATATGAAGCATGCGTGGAATAACATACATTATATGTATTATTCCTAGCACTGTCATTCTCCAACTATACTCGTATCTTTACCCCTTTACCCCTTTACCCCTTTATTTATTTTTACTGACGGTACAATAGTTGGTATTTTTTTCTTTTTCTTTTGGTATTTTTGCAGCTAGCAAATGGGCTGGATTGCACAAAATAATTATTATTTTGCGGTGTATGAAGTGTTGTTGTTTGCTTATGGTTTTTTCAAAAGTTAATTTGATTTTCACTTTGTACCGTTTGATGCGTAGATTGCATCTTTTTTAAAATTTATTCCTAGCGTTGTCATATTCTCCGACTATGCTCGTATTTTTACCCCTTTATTTTATTACTGACGGTACAAGAGTTGGTATTTCTTTTCTTTTTCTTTTTTTTTTGTTGTAACTGGTTTGTTGTTACTGGTTTTGTTGTTACTGGTTTTGTTGTTTACCCTTTACCCCTTTACCCCTTTACTCCTTTACTCCTTTACTCCTTTACTCCTTTACCCCTTTTACCCCCTTTACTCCTTTACCCCTTTATTTTTACTGACGGTACAATAGTTGGTATTTCTTTTCTTTTTTGGTTTTACCGGTTAATTGCGATATAATGTATGGGTTAACATTCGCATATTTTATTTTACGGTGTATGCGGTGTATGTGATGTTCTTGGTTGCTTATGTCGTTTTAAACTTAATTTGAATTTATTTTGTGGAGTGTTTGATGCGTTGATTGAGGTGTTCTTTGCGGAAATCTCGAAACGACCGACGAAACGGTCATGTTTTATATTTTTATGCGATGATGTACAGGTTTAAGTTAGTAGTCGCTAGCATGCCCTTACGTAGTACACATGTACGCAGTACACATGTACGCAGTACACATGTACGCAGTACACATGTACGCAGTACACATGTACGCAGTTCACATGTACGCAGTACACATGTACGCAGTATACATGTACGCAGTAAAGCAGTAAGCAGTATGTAGTATGTATTATAGATGTAATTATACAAATGAAGTAAAACATTGTACAATGCGTACGTTATATATTTTTCTCATTTTTATACATTTTTTGTATCGAATCACATATACACATGTGTGAAATAAAAAAAATTTATTAAACGATGCTGTTTTTGTCGATCCACGAATTGTGCGATCCGTCGAATCCCAACCATTTTACGTAGACCTTGTCACCCTTTTTGCGCAGAACCTTCTCCACCAGATACACGTCCGGATGCGTCGCGCGGTGCAACTCGTACTCGTAGAACGCTCCGGATATCGCCTCACCGCGATAATCCTCCAGTAGATAGGTAGCTGGATTAGTTTGCTGCACCTTAACGATCGTGAAAACCTCGGTGGTCCAATTCGGAGTGTATCCCTTTTCAAAAATCATTTTAAACTTGCTCACGCGTACTTTATCACCGACCCTGAATTTGGCCGGAGCGGCTATCTTTATAGCGCTGTACACGGTGTCGAGGAGGTTTTTGGCGATATCAGGTGTCACGTCAACGGGCCGCATGCCGATCGTTCGATGCTTGCGCCTATTGTACTCGTCTACGAGACGCGGTAGCGCGTCGAACCACTCATAATTACCATTGAGTGTAAACATCTTCCACATGGCGTTTTTGAGCGTGCGATTGAATCGTTCGACTATCGACGCCTTCATTACCGAGTATGTCGAGTAATGATTGACGCCGCGTTTCGCGAAAAGTCGTTGCACGTCGGCGTTGTAAAACTCCTTTCCCATGTCGGTTTGCAGATTTTTCGGGCATCGCCCGCTCTTTCGCATCAACTCCGCTAAAGCGTCAGCCGTCTCGCTGCCGCCTTTGTTCTTGAGCGGTATCGCCCACGCGTACTTGCCGAGTACGTCGATGACGGTAAGAATATAGCGGTAGCCTCGATTGAAACGCGCGTACGGTTGCATCTCGACGATATCAGCCTGCCACAGATCGTCATATCCCTTGACCACGACGCGTCTTCGCGGAAAATTTCTTCTCGCCGGGGCGTGCAACTCGTCAACGAGTCGCCTCCTCTCGGGACCTGCGTCGCTCGACTTGCGCGATCTAGACATGATCGATTCTGTCGCTCGATTCCTCCCGGTCGATCAATTTATAATCAAACCCGCCTCGCGCAGTTCCTCGACGATCGACAGAATTTCGTTGTCGTGAGCGTTGTGACCGGCTCGACGCGAAGCATCCAGCAATCGAAGACGATCCACGAGCTCGTTAGGATCGTCCCAGTGCACGTAGTCGATCGTGTGATCGTTTAACGTCATGAGGCGAGGTAATCCTTTACCGGAGCTTTTTCTTCTCGATTTCCTGGCCGAATCGCCTGACAGCAGCGGTGCGATCACCTTCACGTACTTTGAGCCTCTGTTACCCATGACGCGACCGCTGTCGCTGAAATCTTTCTTATGCGCGTTCGTCGCTTCGAGTATGCTCTTGTAGTGACGTTTATCCGCCTCGGTGTAAGCGGTTTCATCGGGTACCTTCTTGAAAATCAACTCGTACAGACCTTCCGTACCGGGATATCTCTTACCAGCGACGATTATATCATCGTTTTTATGGTCGAATTCGACATGCTTGTTCCCGAGCATTACTTTGTTCGTGTCAAAGTATATACCGAAAACGTCATCGATATTTATTCTTCTGTCACCGCTCGCCGCTTCCAGATACATCGTTGCCATCGATACGCTGGGCCGCGGCGTCGATACGCCAGATCGCGGCGTCGATACGCCGAACCGCGGCGTCGATGTGCGGGGCCGTGGCGTCGACGGAAGTTCGACGTTTTCGGTCGTAACGTACGAATCGACGGTCGTATCACTCAATGACGGATTAGCTACGATCGTATCGCCTAACGTTGCCGACGACAACGAATCGTCAAACGTGACGTTTAAACGCCGTTCGGGTTTTGGTGTCGACCACAATCGTCGCTCCAGTTTCGGTGTCAATCGCTCCGATTTCGACTCCACCTTCGGTACCGCGATACCGGATTCCTCGACGGTCTCGACCATCCGCTTTAGAGGTTCGACGATGGGCTTGAGGCGCTTCTCCGACGCGATGTCGGCGTCGATCGTGTCGGTCTTTATAGCTCGATGCTTCCTGCGAATCGCCTCGCTCGTCTTCTCGATCTCCCGCGTAATCTTTTCATGCTCGCGCGCGTCATGGTTGTCGTTTCTCCCCGTCATATCGATCGTATCGCGCGATCCGTTCTCGACGAAGCGTCTTCGACGACTGATTGTCACGCGATATCATCAATCTGTTAAAAAATCAACTCGACGGTACCGCAAACACGTCGAATCCTCGCCTGTATCGCCCGTTGTCGAGCGGACTGTTCTTGTCGATCACCGCGAAACCGTGATCGCGTTGCCAGCATTCGCGACACAACACGCTGAACTCGTCGTACCAAATGTCGGTGTTGACGTGATCGTTGTACACGTGTTTCAGATTGGTTCCGTCCTGTTTGAACAGGATCAGCAGATTCGCGTTGTCGCGTATCAGATGCTTCGGTATCCTCGCGTACGACTGACACAGATAGAAGCAGTCTACGTTCGAGTGACGACCCATCGCGAAGTATTCTCTCACGGCGTCTTGCTTGTCGCACGCGATATCGTCAAAGACGAAGATCGAATGCGGAAGCGCCTCGCTCGGCGGAACGACGTCGCTGTTGTTGGAGAACGTGAAATAGCCGATCTCTTCGATCGGCGTCAGCAGACTTTCCAAGTACTGATACTTGGGCTGCTGCAGCGACTTCGAGTACACGTACACGTTCTCGAAACGCAAACCGTGCGGACTCTCCAACAGACTGATCAGAACGTTCGTTTTGCCGCAGTTCGATGGGCCGCACACGATCGCGCGCACGGTGTTTGGCAGCATCTCACCATGTCTGCGTTTTTTCTCCCTCTCGAGACTGTCCATCAGTCGTAATCTGTCGTCGCAATTCGCGACGCGTATCGTCTGCGGTTGTCGCACGAACCGCATCTCGTACCCGCTGTACGGAGACGATCACTCGCGCGCCTATTTATAGTCGCGCGACCCCGCGAATAGCTCATTAATCGACATGTATCTCGCGCTGAAACATCCCTTTGACGTGTTGAATTTGACCGCGGAACAGTTGAGCATCGTACCAAAAGCCGTTTTGCTGCACGTCTGCGGCGATTACGTTCATCACGTGTGGGACAAACTTCCCGTGCACTTGACGGAAGATCCGGAGGTTCGAACCTACCGCAGGTGCCTCGAGCATTACAATCAACCCTGGCAAGAAACGCACATCGACGGACCTGCTCCGTTAATCCGAGAGTGCGGCGAGTGTCAACGTCGTCTACCGCTTCATCGGAAGTAAAGTGCTGCGGCAAAGGTTTGTTGAATCGCGCGATAAACGCCCTCCCCTTCGAACTGCACATCCCCGGTTATCAATTTTGCGGGCCGGGAACTCGACTGAAGGAACGCATAGCGAGAGGCGATCGAGGCGTTAATCCGTTGGACGAAGCGTGTCGCGAGCACGACTTGGCGTACGCGCGAAGCAACGATCTCACAGATAGACACGCAGCGGACAAAGAACTCGCCAAGAGAGCGGGAAAACGCGTTATAGCGAAAGATTCAGGCTTACGCGAGAGAGCCGCCGCAGCAGCCGTGTGGGCTGCGATGAAAGCTAAAACGAAAATTGGGATGGGTATGTCGACTAGAAAGAACAGGTTGAGGACTGTGAGAAACAGAACGATTACGAAGAGGAGAAGAAGAAGTACGATTCGCAAAAAACGCATGCTTCCAACAGCAAAGCGCGGTGGCATGCTGCCGATCATTCCGATTCTCGGCGCAGTCGGATCACTTGTCGGTGGAGCCGCGAGTATAGCGAGAGCCGTAAACGAGAGAAAAGCTGCTCGCGCGGCAGCCGGTGGATCCGGCGTACATCTGGCCCCGTACAACGGTGGACGGGGTCTCTCTCTCAAGCCGTACAGGTACGGCAGAGGTATGACTGTTGCGAAGAGAGGAAGAAAAAAAAACGTCGAGCAGACGTTAAAAATGCCTTTGGGTGCGACTACAAACGTGCAGTTGAATCATCTGGCCAGACGTATGCGCGTTCCTTATTTCAGAGGCGTCTTTATGCGCGACACCCTACCTATGAGTGGTGCGCGTACAAACGAGAGCGGTATCGTGAACCTGGACAACGTGACGGGTCCGGGGACTCACTGGGTAGCGTACGCCAAAAGAGGAAATCGCGTCGCGTACTTTGACGGCTTCGGTAATCTCCGACCGCCCATAGAATTGGTGAGATATCTCGGAGTCGACGTCTCGTCGATAGAATACAATCGACGATCCTATCAAACGTACGATCAGAGTATCTGTGGACAGCTGTGTCTGCGATTTTTAAGTACGATCGACGCGATTACGTTTAAAAACTGACGTCGCGACATACTTCGCCTCAGTATCGCTTCGAACATGTCGATCACGCTCACGTTAACCGGTAGGAGCAGCGTTCTCCATTCGAGCTACTCACCGGCGTTGGATTTCAGCGACGGTGATTACGAGCTCGGTCTCACGGACTTTGCGACTTACAACACCATACCGAACGTCGATTCTACAAACAATAAATTCTACTACGGCACGGACGGCAAGGAAATTACGATTCCCGAGGGATCGTATGAGATACAGGCAATAGACAAATTTTTGAAACATGCGATGCCGCGACAACGCGACACCGCCGATGGTAATCGTAATGAGAAGAGCGAGAAGAACGATGATTTCTCGATAACGATTCGCGCAAACTTCAACACTATGAGAAGCGAGATCAAATCAGCGTACACGGTAAACTTTTCGAAACCAAACTCGTTGGGACCGCTTCTCGGATTCTCGCCACACCGCGTACTGCAACCGCGAAAATGGCACGAGTCCGACTTACCGATCAATATAATCAACCTGAATATTATCCGCATCGAATGTAACGTAACCGCGGGAGCGTACTGCAACGGCGAACGCATGCACACGATTCACGAGTTTTCACCGAAAGTGCCACCAGGATATAAGATCACGGAAACGCCCACGCAAGTCATTTACCTGCCGATCATCGTGCGATACGTTACGGATCTCACGATACGCGTCACCAACCAGAACGGTCGACCGCTCGACTTTCGCGGAGAGGAGATCACCGTCAGATTGCACGTGCGACAACAACAACGACGACCACAACGATAACGTGGTATGTTAATACCGAACAAAACGAGTCGCGTTACAACGATCAGTTTCGGTGCTGGGACGATCCAACAGCCTGAACCGCAACAACAACATTTCGCTGTAAATAGCGTCGAAAGGATAGGAAGAAGAAAAAAAAGATTAACCGAAACAAACGTTGAATTTCTGAGATCGCTCGGATTCGCTGTGCGAAATAACTTTATCTGAACGATGTCCGACATTTTGAATATCCGAGACGAACCGGTCTTCGACGATCGAATCGTCAAGATCGAGACTCACGCTTACAATCCGTTCGCCAATACGACGTTCGAACACAGCGATGAGATAAGAATACCGATACAACAGCAAGATCTGTACACGCTACCGCACGATAGTTTTCTCTACGTCGAGGGAAAATTAACGAAGGGCAAGGTGGTTGCGGGAGCTGACGTGACTCTCGGAGACAACTGCATCGCCTTCATGTTCGACGAGATACGATACGAGCTCGACGGTGTGGAGATCGATCGTAACCGAAATGTCGGCATAACCAGCACGCTGAAAAATTACGCGACTGTTTCGTCCAACAGGAGCGTGATTCTGCGGAACGCGGGATGGCTCAGTCCCACGATCAATGCAAACGGTTACTTCAATTTCTGCGTACCGCTCAACATGCTGCTGGGATTTTGCGAGGACTATAGACGCGTCGTGATCAACGCTCGTCACGAATTGATTCTCATACGAGCGCGCAACGACAACAATTGCCTGGTGGGCAGTTCCGCGGTCGAGCCTAAGGTTGACTTGCTGAAAATACAATGGCGTATGCCTCACGTACTTTTAAACGAGGTAAAGAAATTGGCGATGTTGCGCACCTTGGAGAGCGGTCGATTCGTCAGTATGGGATTTCGCTCATGGGATCTGTATGAGTTTCCGCTACTGCAACTCACGACCAAGCACTCGTGGGCCATCAAGACCGCCACGCAACTCGAGAAACCTCGATACGTCATCTTCGCTCTGCAGACAGGTCGAAAGAACATCATGTCCGAGGACAACAGTCGTTTCGACGACTGCAAACTGACCAACGTGAAGCTCTATCTCAACTCCGAGTGCTACCCGTACGACGATATGAACCTCGACTTTAGCAAACGTAGATACGCGATTCTCTACGACGCGTACGCGCGTTTCTGCAAAGAATATTACGGCTACGAGTATCTCGAACCGAATCTCACCGTCACGTCGTTTCTGCTCAACGGTCCGTTCGTCATCATCGACTGCTCGCGTCAAAACGAGTCGGTTAAAACCGCTACCGTGGACGTGAGATTAGAGTTTGAATGCAAGGACAATGTAGCGCCAAATACCACGGCTTACTGTCTCATCATACACGATCGTTTGGTTCAATACAATCCGTTGACCAACGTTGTACGTAAGATCACGTAGAAATGATCTTCGACGTGTGTATGTAAAGCGGTGAATCGATAAACGTTGCGTATTCACTTCCATTCCGTCGTATGCGTAACGTCGATAGAGAGAGAGAGAGATTGTCATCGTCGTCATGAAACCATCAAAGTATCAACCGTCTTGTTGGTGCGATAACGCGAGTCGCATGAAGGAAGATAAAGGTACGCAAACGGATCCTAGATCGACGGATCACTTATTGAACAGAGGAATGACGTATCGAGTGACACCCTCGGGAAACACAGTGGTTGATGCATTCACGCAAACGGATAAAAAGTCGCGAACCGAACGACTTCAGGAACGCGTGACGGATTTTGTCTCGAAGCATTTAAAAAAGTAATGCGATTTGGAAAGGAGGGGGAAATTAACAAGACCAATGAATTTGCTCGCGCGTATTCAGTATTGTAACTTCCTTCGATTGAGTCGCATCGTCAAACGTCATCATCATGTCCACACCAACGTTCGTCGATCTGCAAGGTTATCCCATTGGACGACGTTTCGTCGTGAAGGAAGCAGCGGTGCTGCGAGGTGGTGCCGTTCTCGCGCATTACGTCTTTACGACTCCTATGTCGTGGGGTGCAGTATCGCGAGATGACAGACGTCTCGTTACCTGGCTGGTACGAAATCATCACGGTATAGCGTGGGAAGATGGGGACGTTCCATACAGTCGGGCTAAACGCCTGATCATCAGAGCCCTACAGAATGAGGAGGACTGCTACGATCACGCCATCGTATACGTTAAAGGACTAGAAAAACGCGATTGGCTGCAAGATATGCTTGAAGAGGATTACTACGGCGACGATTATGATGATATCAAATTCTACACAGACAATCTGATCGTCAGGAACATCGAAGAGGATTTTGAAAACATTGAATCGCTCAACGATTTGGACGATTCGAATACTTTCCGCTGTAGAAGACATTGCAAAAATTGCGCCGTACAAAATGTATTTAAATTGTACAATTGGTGGCGTAACCATCAAAATGATGACGTATAATTTTGAATAAAAACTTTTTTTGTATCACATACCTATACATGTACGTCTTTCGATTATTTTACCCTCTCCCCAATCACCCCCTCTCTTAATTACCCTCTCCAAAAATTTTTCTAACTGCGTTTTATATTTCCCCACTCTATGCAAATTTTAATTAATGAAAGAGGGGATTTTTCGCAACCGTCCTCGACTCGAGGTACCCTCAGATCGTGCGATCAGTACATTCTTCGCTTTGGCCGCAGCAACGACTTCCTTTACGACTACGAATACGACTGCGAATACGACGATGTATTACAACGAGAGAAACTGTTACGAAGTGCGTCGAAATGATTGCGGTGCTGAAGCCTCATCTAGCGAGAAAAAATTTAACGAGTAAGTTTTTTTTCATTCTTATAAAATTAATTACTTCCAATTAATATATTTATATTCATAATTGCGTTTATTTAATTTCCAGCATCTCGCCAAAACGATACGTGACGCGCTTACTCTGCCGGCGATACCCACTGACTCAAACGGGATACAAATATCTTGAGATCGGCGTGAACGTTGGCACGCGTTGTTTTGCGGAAATCATCATAGGTGATAATCGAGGAGATGAATTAACCATGTCGCTCGACACCTGGAAAGAACTGTGCGAGCATCGATGGACAATTCTGAATATGCTTCACGATCGACCGAAGCAACCGTACGACGTTGCGAACATAGGTTCGCTCACAGTACGAATTTGCCGCATGAACGAAATGAAACTTGTACGACTCGAATCGGTCGACACACGTATGGCCATGACCGAAGCTACGTTCACGCGAATGCTGGATTTCGATGATTGCGTCTCTTTGACGTTCAACGTACTTAACAAAGTCCTACCGAAGATCGACGACAAATACGAGCGATTTTGCAAAATCGCTTCCGCATCGAGGAATCGCACCGAGGCAGTGAGCGCTATACGCAGCAGCGATTCCTTCGACGAACAACAAATTGTAGATTGCGAACTACTTGCGCTTGTAATAAATGTATAAAACTGTGTAATATATTTTAACGCATATTCATAAAATAAATATATAATTTTGTAATCGGCACGTATCATTTTTAATCGCTTCTATTCCATCCTTCATTTTATTATAATTGTGAGTCCGCCCTCGTTCGTATGCAACATACGTATCTGAGTGAGAGAGAAACCAGATAATAAGGAGGAGCGATTAGCCGGGGGTGTACGTGCAGCGTCACCCGCATTCGAATCGTATGAGCGTGTACTAAATTGTTTATAAACAATAGGCGGCGCGAACGGGTGCGAGCGAGTCGTAGTCGATGGTGACGAACGCGTGACCGAGAGCGAGCGAGAAGGAACGATAGGCGGCGCGAACGGGTGCGAGCGAGTCGTAGTCGATGGTGACGAACGCGTGAACGAGAGCGAGCGAGAGGGAACGATAGGCGGCGCGAACGGGTGCGAGCGAGACGGAACGATGGGCGCGCGATCCTTTGCGATCCGCCGCCGCCCCGCCGCTCGCCGCCGCCGACGCCATGACTAAGACTCGCGTGATCACCCCCAACACCCACCCCCACCCCTTTACCCCTGTAAAAATAAGACACCCCCTCCCTTTTGAAAAAATGCCAACCCTTTGAAATTCGCGATGCCGCAGGAAAATACCGCGGCGCGATAACGCACTTATTTATTTTTAAAAATATCAAATTACGTAATTAAAATATCATATTACGTAATTAAAATATCATATTTCATAACTTTTATGTTATTGTTATATTTATAAACAATCGATTCCGAGAATCGCAGACAAAGGAGCGATTCCTGGAAAAACACCCCTCCCCGCGTGACGTCATTACCCCTCGCCCTAGGTCACACGGACACACTAACACGAATTGGTCCAGAACCGGCCTATACCCATCTACTGATGCCAATACATTCGGTATACTTTTTATTATCTACTTTATCTACCATATGTCGGAAAAAGGAGATGTGGAGTTACAGGACGTAACACGAGGGTAACCGAATTTTTTATCTGAAAGAGATGTTATATCCCGAGCCCTTAGCAACAGAAGCTCGGGAATAACGCCTGAATGTCGCACGCGCGCGACCATTTAGCTTGATCGGCAGAATACCGCCGATCAAGGTAACCCGGCAATTCCGGCCGGGACGCAATGTCCGAGGACAGTCGCGGTTGCCACCCGCGATTCCGCTGATTGCTATGATTTTTGGCATAGCAACAGTAGGAGATATATAGGGGCAGCCGCGGCCCGGACAGGCAGTCGCTAACAAGTATCTCGCGTGGAATCTATACTCGAATAATAAGTGCAAGTGTAACTTTATAAAAAGGAAGAAGGAAATAAAAAAAAGTTAATCAATTTAACAAAAAGGCGACTTTATTCCAAAGCTACAGTTCTCTCCGGAGAACGAATCCCACGGCACCCCCGCGGTGCAACACTGGTGGCAACGGTGGGATTCGCCCCCCGGAGTTTAGTCGCCCTCGTGTCGTCGCCCTTCCTCCTATTGGGCGTCCGACTGATAGTGCGGGACCTCTGCAACAAACAAATAAAAAATTTGTGAGAACTTATTTTATGAATAAGAAGATAGAAGAAGACCGTAAGCAAGGGAGAGCCGGACGTGAAACCTGAGCATTCCCTGACCAGCGTAACTACGAGCAGCAGCCACGCAGATAAGCAGCCACTCAGATAAGCAGCCAAGCAGACCGAATACGAGATAGAGAAGCGTACGAGCAGCCAAGCTGAGAACATCGCGACTCATCAGCTATCAAGCAGCATGCTGTTACCGGCGCTATTGTAAGTTAGTTATATCTATATATACAGGGCGAAAAAGCGAATAAAAATTATATGTACCGCGGCGAATTCCTACTACACTGTCACACGTCGCGCCTATCGTGGTTGAACGGCATTACCGAGCTCGAAAACCTACAACCTATCTTTAAAAGAATTCCGTGTAGGCTAACGAATCAAACGCGAAGTTTTATCCGCGAAATAACGGTAGGCGGCGAAATCTTGGACCGCGATAGCGCGAGTTACGAATTTACGAACGGAATCTCCCTCCCTGTACCCATGTATTCGGGTAACGCGAATTTCGTGAATTACCGAGAAGCCGAAGAATCCGGTAACCAAAGTCGCCGATCGTCAATAGGATCGCTAGTGAGCGAAATATTTGCACCCGAAGACCAGCGATTTATATTCATGATGACCGATAACGGCGAAAGGAACGAGCCCTCGCTTACAGGCGGGGAATGCGCGAGAGCGCGGACCTCACACGGCGAAAACTCTATCATCAACACGGAACCCGGCGCTAACACAAACACAACACAACCGCAGTGTCGACACTCCTCACCAATCTCGCGACCAGGCGGCACAACGCGCGACGACGCGATGCTCACGATACTCGACGCGATATCACTGACCGCAACGAGAGTAGAAAGATTAGAGAACGAATATCTCGCGCAAAGATACGGCGCCAGGCTCAACAGGACGGCGGACTCCTTGCAGCACCCGGTGCCACCCCCGAGACGGCCCCAAAGAGATGTACGGCATTCTCTCAACAACCCGCGGCAATACTTAACGCTGCAAAACGCAATCGGATTTATACCCTCATTCGACGGGAGCGAAAACAACGTAAAAAAGTTCGTTAAGGCATGCGAATATGCAGCGCGAAAAGTAGACCCGGAAGACGTGGATGAGTTATTGGCGGCTATACTCTACACAAAACTTACGGGACGAGCACTCTCGCGATTTGAATCAAAACAAATTCTAAACTTCGCGCAATTCATACGCGAAATCGAAGAGGGCTACGTGCAGCGACGAGGTACAGCACACCTCCAGCTGGAATTCAACCAGCTACGTCAGCGCACGGGAGAAAGCGCGCAAACATACGGAACCCGAGCCGACACGTTAGTAACCGAGCTATACGACGCGTTGAGCGAAGACTCCAACTACACGGCGAACGAAAAACACGGGATATGGAACTCGCTCCAGAAACAAGTGTTGAACAATTATCAGACGAATCTGCTGCCGCATCTACAGACAATCGTCCGGTCACAGAACTACAGGACGCTACAAGAAGCGGTAGCAGGAGCTGCAGCGGAAAAAAGGCAGCGTAGCGCACCCGTACGCACATACAACGAGCGAGCGTACATCGAGCGAAACTTCCCGCGCATTCCGGCAAACCGCCCCCCCGTGCCAACATGCAACAGATGCGGGAGGCAGGGGCACCCGGGATTCCTGTGTCGCACCGGCAGGTACGCGCCCAGGTACGGCTTGCCCAGAGCCGAAAATATACCGCGCGTTAGTACCACGGACAAATTTTGCAATTACTGCAACAAGCCATATCACACGCGCGAAGAATGCCGTAAGTTAAAAAGGGACAGCGAGACACCGCAAGGAGCACGACGCGATAACCGAGCTCCCCCGCGAACACCCCGACGGACGACCACGGTGCATTCAACCTTACCGGAGGAGAGAGCAAGAGCGCCTACGAGACAACCGACACACGACGACACGCGCGTAGATAACGAGGCACGTCACGAGACGCGGCCCGCGCGAGATTATCAGGTGTCACACATCTCAGACGACAACAAGAATCGTCACTTGGATCTCGTCACCCTGCCCGTATTACAAGCCACGGGCGGGAAAATGACGTTCTTGCTGGACACCGGTGCTGCTATCACCCTCGTCAAATTGGGGAAGCTGAAGGGCGATACACCGATTTACACTGAATCGACCAACATCACACGGTGTTCCCAAGCGGTCACCCATCCAAGTACTGACCGTGCCCAATGGTGCTTAGCTTCAGTGATCGGACGAGAACTGGCGTTTTCACCATGGTATGGAAGTTGCCCTAAAATCTGATCGCATTCTCTAGTAATGTGTCTGTCACAGGTTCATCCTCGTGATGTGCTTGGTCCCATGTCCCTTGGTTTAGGCCTGGTAGGGGACACCAGCCCTCTCCTTCTGCCGGTTCCAACAGATGTTGTGTGAGGTGTAGGCCCAGGCTGTGGCCTTGCAGAAGCTCCTTGCCCTCCTGTTATTGCAACTGTGACTGCTTCTTGTACAGCCATGGAATGTTGAATTGTAGCGGAGGATTTGGTGGCCTGAAGTGCAGCTATTCTATCCTCACACACTGTCAGGCGAGTGCTTAGTGTCCTCATGTGTTCATCCTGCTTATGAAGAACTGCACTTATTTGGCTTGTTAAGGATTGTTTCATTTCTTCAATGGCATTGAGAACATCTTTGATGCTGGGTCCATCGGAGTCGTCTTCAGGCTTCCTCCTCTTCCTGGGGGGTGCCTCTCTTGGTAATCTTCCTCGCTTGCTTCCTCCTTGGTCGGGGTCCTTGGCTGGTGCTCTCTCTCTTAGTGCCCTTTTGGGTGTAGGGCCTGGAGACTCTCTCGGATCTCCCAACAGTGGAACTTTGCCTATGGAGGCTCTATGCTTAGTTTCCAAATCCGCCATAACAAGCTCCCTGGCCAGAGTTAAAATGATTTCTGGTCTGTTTGATGCCTCGGACCCCGTGTCTGACTCTGGTCCGCTCATTGTCTGTGCTCTCCTTGTATCGATGGCTCTAACTGGTGTGACCGGACATAAGGCGCAAACAATTGGAACAACCCGCGTGTTAATTTACTTACGAGACAGTACGATCTCGCACATTATGCACGTAGTGCCCGACGAATTTCCCATTGCGTACGACGGGATACTCGGGATGGATTTTCTTAAAGCGCAGCGCACCGTATACGACGTCGAGAACGGACTTTTGATAATTAACCGCGCCGTGATCCCGCTACAACCATACGTACGCACGACGCTACCACCGAGAAGCGAAACGATAATACAAGCCGTCACTGACAGCAACCAGATCGGAATAATATATGCCGATGAACTTAAACCCGGCGTGTTCATAGGCAATTGTCTAGTTGCCCCTGAAAATAATACTTGTGCCATAAGCATATTGAACACACGAGACACAGCCGTGCCATTCCATACACCCGCAGTACACATAGAAGCGGAGCCGCAATTGTGCACGGTCAGCGCGCTCGCGTTACAAGATAAGCCAAATATAGCCGCAGTGCAGCAGCGAAGAGAGCACGTTAAAAAGCAGCTTAGAATCCAACACTTGAATAAAGAAGAAAAAGGTGAATTGACAAAAATCTGCGAAAGCTTTTGCGACATTTTCCAGTTGCAAGGCGACCCGCTTTCCTTTACTGACTCTGTCGCGCACAAAATTGTTACGGAAAAGGAAAGTAGGCCAATTAGCTGCCGCCCTTACCGACTGCCCGAGAAACACAAGGTAGAAGTAAGGGAGCAGGTAAAGAAGATGCTCGACGAGGGAATTATAGGAACCAGCGCAAGCCAATGGAACGCACCCATACTAGTGGTCCCCAAAAAAGCCGACGCATCCGGAAAATCGAAACTAAGAATAGTCGTCGATTTTAGAAAGCTAAACGATATTACAATAGGCGATTCTTTCCCTATTCTAAATATGACCGATATACTCGATCAACTCGGGCACGCGAAGTATTTTACGACCCTGGATTTGGCATCAGGATACCACCAAATCCAGATGAAGGAAGAGCATGAACAGAAAACTGCGTTTTCTACACCCGAGGGACATTATGAATTCAATAGGATGCCTTTCGGACTTAAAAATGCACCGGCAACATTTCAGCGCATGATGAACTCGGTCTTATCGGGTCTACACGGTATCAAGTGTCTCGTGTATCTAGACGATATAGTCATCTACGGATCAACGCTAAAAGAACACAATAAGAGACTCGAAGCCGTCTTCAAACGTTTACGAGAAAATAATTTAAAATTGCAACCGGACAAGTGCGAGTTTTTACGAAAAGAAGTACTATATCTCGGACATCTGATAACCGAAAATGGAATTCGACCCGATCCTTCCAAAATTTTCGCGGTAAAAATTTTCTGGTACCAAAAAGTTAAAAGACGTACAATCATTTATCGGACTAGCCGGATACTATCGGAAATTTATAAAAGACTTCTCGAAAATCGCGAAACCATTGACGACGCTCACGAAAAAGGACGAAAAATTTCGATGGGAAATGGACCAACAGAACGCGTTCGAAATATTAAAGGAGAATTTAACCACCGCACCGATACTTAAATACCCCGATTTCACGCGCCCGTTTATCGTCACAACGGACGCCTCGGATCATGCAATCGGAGCCATCCTCTCGCAAGGGGAGATAGGAAGGGATCATCCGATTGCATATGCAAGCCGTATATTAAACAAGGCTGAAAGAAACTACAGCACGACAGAGAAGGAGCTACTCACGATAGTATGGGCGGTGAAACATTTCCGACCCTATATCTATGGAACAACATTTACGATTGTAACAGACCACTAACCATTGATCTGGCTGTTCAACGTAAATGATCCTGGGTCCCGCCTGATAAGGTGGAGATTGAAACTCGAAGAGTATAATTACAAAATAGTCCATAAAGACGGAAAGAAGAACACGAACGCGGACGCGCTTAGCAGAAACCCCCCGCAGCAAGAAGAAAAGCTCCCAATATACGTACTAAAAGAAAAGAACACATATTCAACAGAAGAAAAAGCGAAGCTCTTACATGAATACCACGACACACCAATAGGCGGACACCAAGGCATCACACGTACACTACACCGCATCAGATTACAGCATGAGTGGCCAGGCATGCGAAGAGACATAGAGGAATACATAAAGAAATGCGAACAGTGCCAGAAGAATGAGTTATCAAGGAAGACAAAAATGCCGCTAATAATCACAGACACGCCGACTAGACCGTTCGAAAAATGCGCCCTAGACATAGTAGGACCGCTACCGATAACGAACAATAATAATAAATACATTCTAACGTTTCAAGATAATCTCACGAAATTTAGTAAAGCGATTCCTATCCCGAACCAAGAAGCCGCGACCGTAGCAAAAGCGTTCGTGACTCAAATAATTTTTGAACACGGGATACCGGAATACGTTCTTTCCGATCAAGGAACAAATTTTACGAGCAATATTTTCAAAAACATTTGTAAACTACTACAGATGGAAAAAATACAAACAACTGCATATCATCCGCAAACTAACGGCGCACTCGAACGATCGCATCGAACACTGGCCGAGTACCTACGACATTACATCGACGAAGATCAATCCGATTGGGATGAATGGTTGCCATATTCAATGTTTACATATAACACAACCCCGCATACGGCAACCGGATTAACCCCCTTCGAACTTATCTACGGACATCGTGCTACATTACCGACAGCACTGAAGACCGCGCCGAAAGAAACGTATTCATATGACGATTATGCAAATGAATTACGCGAACGATTACGGGCTTCCAACTCTCTCGCACACGATCACGCGAAAACCGAGAAAGAAAAGGCGAAAGAAAATTACGACAAAGACTTCCGAAAACGCGAGTTCAGAGTCGGAGATTCCGTTCTTCTGTACGACGAAACGGTTCGACGCGGCCGGTCCAAGAAATTAGATGCGCTGTGGATAGGACCGTACATAGTAGTACAAAAGCATAGCGATGTTAACTTTAGCATAAGAAAAGGCAGAAAAATAATAAAAGTACATGCAAACAGACTAAAAGCGTTCATAGAGCATTAAGCATAAGCAAAACAAATTAGTCGATAAGCAAAAAAAAAAAAAAAAAAAAAAAAATATACATAGCAACAACAAAAACCATGTACAATTGTTAGGTTTGTGTATATTTTCAAATAAGGACAAAGAGAATTAAAAGATAACTCTATTTATTTTACTACTCTGATTCTCACTAAGTTATTACAGGGAGAGTACGGATGAGAATGAACGTTCTCTCGGGGCGTCAGTAATGCGCGGGTGCCCACTCTTGAGCTCGTGTGCAAAGTCGTGTGCACAAGTCGTGCGCAAATCTATTGTTCTTTCCGTGAACTTAAGGGGAGCTGACAAAGCTTATTGACGCACGATTCTTCTCAGGAACGGCGTGTGTCATTTAGTGTAATTTAATATTTGTAATATCTTATTCTAGCTATCGCATCCTAACAACAATATAACAAAATAATTCGACTCACCAATGTAGCCACCAGGAACCACGGTTACCTGGCGGCACTCTAAATCCCGCGTCGTCTGCATCTGCAGGCGCGGCTCCAGGCGGTGCCAGAAATAGCGCACCCGATGTCGGGCCCGCAGTCCTACACAGTCGGAGCATACCCTTGGCCGAAACGCCAAGTAACACTCCTCGCACACATAGAAATACTGTTGCGAATCCACTAAAAAACACAAAAACAATACTGAATTTCACGAGCATACACACAACATATCTATAACTTTAAGCAAATTAACAATTACTTTCTATTATTCTTTTCTCCTTTTCCTTTTTTTTTACAAAAAAAAAAACAAAAAACCAACTTCAAATTAACGTTACCGCCACGACTGTCAACGGCTTACTAACGAGACGAACGAAAAACTTTGATGCTGAAGCCGAGAGCGAATTTTGATAAACCAAAGCTCCAAGAAAGTAATTGTTATCCGTGCATAGAACCTTATACCAAAGATAAAAAGTACGTACCTTTAGCCGACGCTGCATCTTCATTCCCACGATGAAGACGACCCGCGAAACTCACACACCTATCCAGCATGATATGCTAACACCTTTACACACACATACTTAACCAGTGAACATTTCAGATTAACGTTCACCACCGCGAAGGGCGCAATCGAAACCGCACCTTATCAAGAGGCACGGTAGTGCCTCGCGCCAAGTATAGGCGCAGCGTACTACCTGCCTATATTTACGCGAAACCCATTTTAAGAAATTCGTACATATTTGGATCTCGACAATGGCTGAACCAATCGCTTTCTACATAGGTTCATTGTGTAGATTAGGGTCGATTTATATAATAAAAGTATTTTTATTTTTTTGCTACGTTTTCTACAAACAAAGATATCGCGATGTAAAATTTGCTTGCAAGAGTAAAATCTTATTTTATCTTTAACGTCGTCGACGACGAAAATGTCCTTTTCGTTTTTGCGCCGTTAGATGGTGTGGATTGATTTATCGACTCTGCTTCATTTATCGACTGTCTTTATTGATGTGTCAGTTTAGTGGTAATGAGTGATGAGTGATGATCTCGTAATAAATAAAAAAATAATAAAGTAAACGTAAGTTGTCATACGATCGGTATTAAGATCAAA
The DNA here is from genome assembly GCF_019399895.1 of Cardiocondyla obscurior. Lineage (NCBI taxonomy): Eukaryota > Metazoa > Arthropoda > Insecta > Hymenoptera > Formicidae > Cardiocondyla > Cardiocondyla obscurior. The sequence continues at coordinate 353,590 of NC_091871.1, read as the reverse complement.
AGTTTGAGTAATGGCAATCAAGTATTAAAACGAGGTATTTACTAATAATTCAGGAGATGGATTAAAGTTATTCCTGGAAGATGCGATAATTGATAAACATGATGTGTGAACATACTTATTAACGATTTGATTTATTGTAAATTAAGTCGAGGAAATTCTTTGGAAGACCAACCATTAACTAGTGACAAAAATAAACGAGGAATTCTATTAGATAAGTTAAGTATATCTATTTCTATTCTGTAATAGTACTCTATTAAATATTCATAGTTTACTTTTCAGATTTATAAAGAAGATGCGATAATTGATAAACATGATGTGTGAACATATTAACGATTTGATTTATTGTAAATTAAGTCAAGGAAATTCTTTGGAAGACCAACCATTAACTAGTGACAAAAATAAACGAGGAATTCTATTAGATAAGTTAAGTATATCTATTCTGTAATAGTACTTTATTAAATATTCATAGTTTACTTTTCAGATTTATAAATGAAAATGTAGTTGTCACAGCACAGAGTAAAGATAAAGTTGGAATAGAACTTCAATTAATATCAGTAGCTGTTCTTGTTAGTAAAGCTTCTAGTCAAGCATTCTTTTTGCAAATACTTCAGGTTATTGTGCAAATAAGAAAAGCTGTGAATTTAGCAAACACCAAAATTAAATATCTCAAGGTTTAACGATTTGATTTAATGTGAATTAAGTTGAGCAAATTCCTTAAAAGACCAACCATTGACTAGTGACAAAAATAAACGAAGAATTCTATTAGATAAGTTAAGTATATCTATTCTGTAATAGTACTCCATTAAATATTCATAAGCCATATTTATTAAAATAAAGTTTTCTTTTCAGATTTACAAATGAAAATGTAGTTGTCACAGCACAGAGTAAAGTTAAAGCCGGAATGGAACTTCAATTGTCATAAAATGTCATAAAATGAAATCTTACACGAATTAAAAGTATAAAAATAAATAATTTTATTTTATTTACATTTGATTACATTACATTTTACTTAAAATTAACATGTAATTAACGTAGTATAGTATACAAAAGATATTTAATATAAAAATATATATAATATAAATAATGTATTTAATTAACATGTTAATAAACATATACATATTTATTTTCGATAAGAATCGATTAATCTTTTTTTTATAAATACTATGTATTTAATTATCAAAAATTTAAACAACGTATTCTGATATATTTAATCAATGTATTCAATTATTTACTTTCAAAAATTTAATCAATGTATTTAATGTAATTTACTTTCAAAAATTTATTCAATGTATTTATATGTAATTTACTTTCAAAAATTTTTTATTAATGTATTTAATTACAAACTAAAATGTAATTAACGTAGTATAGTATATACAAAAAGGTATTTAATATAAAAAATATATATAATATAAATAATGTATTTGATTAACATGCTAATAAACATATATATATTTATTTCTGATAAGAATCGGTTAATCTTTTTTTTATAAATACTATGTACTATGTATTTGTCAGGAATAAGGTCTTGAATCAACGAACTCAAGGTCTTTGTTAGCTATCTTAGATTTTGTTACCCGTGAGTCACACATATCAATATTCGCGCTGCGTGACTTCTCGGCTATTCTTTTATGATCCTATCCTCATTATTCATTATCTATCTCATTGTCTTATTCCGTTCCGATCGCTCTACCAAGACGGATGTATTCTCTTAAATAAAAACTCATGTACTTTTCAAGTTGCGCGGCCTTTTATTTACGGACCTTTTCAACAGGTTATGGGCCCAGAGTGCTATACGCGAGTGCCGCGAAATTCATAACAAGCCAATTAAACTGTTTGTGAGTGCGCTCAGTAGTAAAAATTATGGCAACGATGTCAAGTGCACAAAACATTGAAAAACTAGACGGTGCAAACTTTGAATCATGGAAACTCATGATGAAGAGTGTGCTGATCTGCAACGAATTGTGGCCCTACGCAAGTGGAGCGGTAGTAAAAACGGAACAGAATCAAACTGAGTGGACAACAAAGGACCAGAAGGCCTTGGCGCTGATAACCCTGAGTGTCAAGAGCAGTCAACTGAGCCATATCAAACGAGCCGAGTCAGCAAAGGAGGCATGGAACCTATTAGTACAACTATATGAGTCAAGGGGTCCGGTAAGGAAAGCCAGCTTATACAAAAAGCTTTACCGCATGCGAAAAGATTCGGCACAGAGCATGACGTCATACATTAGCTCTTTCTGTGACATTTCGGAAAAATTAAAAGAAGCAGGAATAGACATACCCGACGAGCTGCAATCTATAATGATTCTGAATTCTCTGCCCTCTGAATATGAAAACTTTTGTATTGCCATCGAATCACGTGATGCTATACCAAACGTAGAAGCTCTGAAATCCAAACTGATAGAAGAGGAAGCGAGACAAAAAGAACGAGATGCCAATCACAGCACTCAAGAGGAAAACGACGCATTAATTGCTAAAGACAAATTTAAATCATTTAATAAATATGTTAAGCAAAACCCGCGGGATTCTAAAAATAAATTAAAGTTTTCAAGAAAATGCTTTAAATGCGACAAAGTAGGACACCGTGCAGCGGATTGCAGAAGCGAAAAGAGACAGACGCACAAAGCAAACGCGGAGGATGCGATGTCTGCGGCCGTACTCTCCTTGGAAGCGCATCACTCAAATGAATGGTGCCTGGACAGCGGAGCCACGCGTCATATGTGCAACGATCCGAAGAAATTTCTTCAACTAACTGAAGACGCGGGCTGCCAAGTATTTACTGCAACCAACCAAAGCATGAGGCCAGCCGGAACAGGCACAGTAAAGCTAAGTGTAAAATCTAGAGGAAACGCAATAAGCCATCTAAAATTACAAGATACCCTCTTAGTTCCTGAATTTCGGAACAATTTGCTTTCAATATCTTGCATGACAGACAACGATTATACCGTTGTATTTACTAAAGACTTTGCAGAAGTCAAGCGCAAAGATGGAACTGTGGCAATTAGAGCAAAGAGGCAAGGCCATTTATACGTTACGAGCCCCGCACATATGGATGCGAACAATGCCACCGCACTGGACTCTACCCCGGAAGACACAAAACAACTTAGATGGCATGAGAGATATGGACATCTAAACTATCAGGATCTCAATAAACTGAAACGAGAAGAAATGGTCCAAAATATGAACATGGAGCCCATACGAGAAAAATTAAACTGTGAAGTATGCGACAAAGCGAAGATCCATCAATTACCGTATACCGAGTCGACGAGCCACTCCAAAGAAAAACTCGGATTAATACATTCAGATATTTGTGGTCCCTTTAACGTTGAATCCATAGGAGGAGCGAAATATTTCGCAACATTTATAGATGATCACACAAGATATACGCAAGTGGTCATGCTAAAGAAGCGCTCAGACATTCTGAACGCCTTCAGGATTTATAAGAAAAGAGTTGAAAAAGAAACCGGTTGCCCAATCAAAAAGATCCGCACCGACAACGCCAAAGAATATGTATCAAGGGAATTCACCGAATATCTTGAAACCGAAGGTATTGGACGACAATTAAGTGTGGAATACACTCCACAACAAAACGGAATCGCCGAAAGAGCGAACCGCACTCTTGTGGAAATGGCTCGCTGCATGCTGATACAATCAAATCTACCAAAAAGCTTATGGGGCGAAGCGATAAACACAGCTACATTTATAAGAAATAGATGCCCATCAAGAAAACTTGGGAACATTACACCAACGGAAGCATGGACCGGCACGAAACCATACGTAGGTTTCATGCGCATTTTTGGAAGCAAAGTAATCGCCTTGAACAAAGAAGGTAAACGCAATAAATTTGAACCCAAAGGAGAAGAATACATTTTAGTCGGATATTCTGAAGAATCAAAGGCTTATCGCCTTTGGAAACCGAAGACTAGAAAAGTCATTAAACGAAGAGATGTGCGTTTTCATGAAAAATTAAGTAAAGAAAACAGGCGAACCAACGATTACTTTGAAGCACCTACAGATATCCTGGGAACCGTCGAGCAACACGCGAAGAAGGAAACACCACATTCAACAGTCTCCAAGACTGAAAGGCAGGACATCAAAGAAGACAACACGGAAGATTATGCGACCTCACCGAAGGCGGAATCCTTCGAAAACGAAGGAATACGAGATACTTACCAACGAGGTCCCGGACGGCCCCGAGTCCAACGAACCGGCCGACCAGGAAGACCAAGAAAATTATTCCAAGAGGCAACTAATCTTACCTACAAAAAGGATCTCGATGAACCCGACAGCGTAGAAGACATTTACAACAGGGAAGATAAAGATTTATGACTAGCAGCGATGGAAGATGAATATAATTCACTCATACAAAATAATACATGGACGCTTGTGGAACGTCCGCAGGACGCTAGAATTTTATCCAATAGATGGGTATTTAAGTTAAAACGCAAGCAAAACGGAGAAATTGACCGCTATAAAGCAAGACTGGTAGTACGCGGAAATGAGCAGCGAAAAGGAATAGACTTCGGAGAAGTTTTCTCACCCGTAGCAAGATTTGAAACTATTCGCACCTTTTTAGCTGCAAGTGTCCAAAATAAAATGCACGTACACCATATGGATGTCATCTCCGCATACGTCCAAGGGGACCTGTCCACAACTATCTAGATGAACCAGCCGGAAGGTCTCGAAATCAAGGGTCAAGAGGACAAAGTATGCTCTCTACAACGGCCACTTTATGGCCTAAAGCAATCTGGCCGTGAATGGTATAAGAAGCTGGATACTTACCTGTCAAGCATCGGCATGAAGAAAACTCAAACGGATCCATGTGTATATGTAGACAGCGATGCAGAAAGCGACGTAATAATTATTGTCTATGTTGACGACTTATTAATAGGTTCGCGCGATATTCATAAATTAAATGAAAGAAAACGACAAATGCAGCAGATGTTCAAGATGAACGACTTAGGCCCATTAAGTAATATTTTAGGTGTAAACGTAGAACGTGACGGGCCCACAGGAAAAATTAAACTTACTCAAACCAGGTACATCAACGACTTGCTCGCGAAGTTTGAAATGCAAGATTGCAAGCCAGCATCGACCCCCATCGAACAAGGCGTCAAGATCACCAAAGAAGATCGACCAAAAACAGAAAAGGAATTCTTAAAGATGCAAAATACACCATACAGGGAACTGGTCGGTGGACTAATCTATTTAGCCAACGCTACTCGTCCCGACCTGGCATTCACCGCAAGCATGTTGAGCCGATTCTGCTCTCAACCTGGACTACCACATTGGAAACTAGCGAAACGAGCCCTACGCTATCTTAAGGAAACTGCGAATTTAGGTATTATTTACGAAACGGATAGCAATAAATTACATGCATACGTCGACGCTGACTGGGGCAGTGACATCGATGACCGAAGATCTTTTACAGGAAGTGTCGTGATTTTAGCAAACGGACCGATCAGCTGGCAAGCAAAGAAACAACGTTCTGTGGCATTATCGACCATGGAGGCCGAATACATGGGATTGTCTGAAGTCACGAGAGAAACTATTTACTTGAAAGGACTATTGCGACACATGAAACTATCAAATTGTTACGATAATTGTACTACAATTTATTGCGATAATCAAAGTGCGATAGTATTAAGTAAAGATTCCGTACATCATTGTAAGAGTAAACATATCGATTTGAGATATCATTTTGTTAAAGAAGTCCAGGAACAGGGCGAAATCCAAATTACGTATACGAGCACAGACTCAATGACGACGGATATACTTACCAAACCTTTATCGACAATTAAACACTACCGCTGTATAAAACAATTAAATTTAGTGAGTACGTCGATAGGAGGGGTGTCAGGAATAAGGTCTTGAATCAACGAACTCAAGGTCTTTGTTAGCTATCTTAGATTTTGTTACCCGTGAGTCACACATATCAATATTCGCGCTGCGTGACTTCTCGGCTATTCTTTTATGATCCTATCCTCATTATTCATTGTCTATCTCATTGTCTTATTCCGTTCCGATCGCTCTACCAAGACGGATGTATTCTCTTAAATAAAAACTCTTGTACTTTTCAAGTTGCGCGGCCTT